>NC_141874.1:118569620-118721135 GCF_056163025.1 Triticum urartu | reverse complement strand
TAACTCCCCGGGGGGTTCCGGTAACCCCTTGGTACTCCGGAAAATGCCCAAACCTATCTGAAACCTTTCCAGTGTCCAAAGATAGCCTTCCAATATATCAATCTTTATGTCTCGACCATTTCGAGACTCCTCGTCATGTCCGTGATCACATCCGGGACTACGAACTATCTTAGTTACATCAAATCACATAACTCATAATACATATCATCATCGAACGTTAAGCGTGCGGAGGTTCAAGAACTATGTAGACATGACCGAGACTCATCTCCGGTCCATAACCAATAGCGGAACCTGGATGCTCATATTGGTCCCTACATATTCTACGAAGATCTTTATCGTTCAAACCGAATAACAACATACATTTGTTCCCTTTGTCATCGGTATGTTACTTGCCCGAGATTCGATCATCGGTATCATCATACCTAGTTCAATCTCGTTACTGGCAAGTCTCTTTACTCATTCCGTAATGCAACATCCCGCAACTAACTCATTAGTCACATTGCTTGCAAGGCTTATAGTGATGTGCATTACCGGGAGGGCCCAGAGATACCTCTCCGACAATCAGAGTGACAGATCCTAATCTCGATCTATGCCAAGTCAACAAACACCATCAGAGACACCTGTAGAGCATCTTTATAATCAGCCAGTTAGGTTGTGACATTTGATAGCACACTAAGTGTTCCTCCGGTATTCGGGAGTTGTATAATCTCATAGTCATAGGAACATATATAAGTTATGGAGAAAGCAATAGCAATAAACTAAACGATCATAGTGCTAAGCTAACGGATGGGTCAAGTAAATCACATCATTCTCTAATGATGTGACCCCGTTCATCAAATGACAACTCATGTCTATGGCTTGGAAACTTAACCATCTTTGATTAACGAGTTAGTCAAGTAGAGGCATACTAGTGACACTCTATTTGTCTATGTATTCACACATGTACTAAGTTTCCGGTAAATACAATTCTAGCATGAATAATAAACATTTATCATGATATAAGGAAATATAAATAACAACTTTACTATTGCCTCTAGGGCATATTTCCTTCAGTCTCCCACTTATACTAGAGTCAATAATCTAGATTACATGGTAATGATTCTAACACCCATGGAGTCTTGGTGTTGATCATGTTTTGCTCGTGAGAGAGGCTTAGTCAACGGGTCTGCAACATTCAGATCCGTATGTATCTTGCAAATCTCTATGTGTCACTCCTTGACTTGATCACACATGGAATTGAAGCGTCTCTTGATGTGCTTGGTTCTCTTGTGAAATTTGGATTCCTCTACCAAGGCAATTGCACTAGTATTGTCACAAAAGATTTTCATTGGACCCGGCGCACCAGGTATGACACCTAGATCAGATATGAACTCCTTCATCCAGACTCCTTCATTTGCTGCTTCCAAAGCAGCTATGTATTCCGCTTCACACGTAGATCCCGCCACGATGCTTTGCTTAGAACCGCACCAAAAGACAGCTCCACCATTCAATAAAAATACGTATCCTGTTTGTGACTTAGAGTCATCCGGATCAGTGTCAAAGCTTGCATCGACGTAACCTTTACGACGAGCTCTTTGTCACCTCCATAAACAAGAAACATATCCTTAGTCCTTTTCAGGTATTTCAAGATATTCTTGACCACTATCTAGTGGTCCACTCCTGGATTACTTTGGTACCTCCTTGCTAAACTAATAGCAAGGCACACATCAGGTCTGGTACACAGCATTGCATACATGATAGAACCTATGGCTGAAGCATAGGGAATGACTTTCGTATGCTCTCTATCTTCTGCAGTGGTCGGTCATTGAGTCTGACTCAACGTCACACCTTGTAACACAGGCAAGAACCCTTTATTTGCTTGATCCATTTTGAACTTCTTCAAAACTTTATCAAGGTATGTGCTTTGTGAAAGTCCAATTAAGCGTCTTGATCTATCTCTATAGATCTTGATGCCCAATATATAAGCAGCTTCACCGAGGTCTTTCATTGAAAAATTCCTATTCAAGTATCCTTTTATGCTATTCAGAAAGTCAATATCATTTCCAATCAACAATATGTCATCCACATATAATATTAGAAATGCTACAGAGCTCCCACTCACTTTCTTGTAAATACAGGCTTCTCCAAAAGTCTGTATAAAACCATATGCTTTGATCACACTATCAAAGCATATATTCCAACTCTGAGATGCTTCTACCAGTCCATAAATGGATCTCTGGAGCTTACACACTTTGTTAGCACCTTTTGGATCGACAAAACCTTCTGGTTGCATCATATACAACTCTTCTTTAAGATATCCATTAAGGAATGCAGTTTTGACATCCATTTGCCAAATTTCATAATCATAAAATGCGGCAATTGCTAACATGATTCGGACGGACTTAAGCATCGCTACAGGTGAGAAGGTCTCATCGTAGTAAACTCCTTGATCTTGTCAAAAACCTTTCGCAACAAGTCAAGCTTTGTAGAAAGTAACATTACCGTCAGCGTCAGTCTTCTTCTTGAAGATCCATTTATTCTCTATGGCTGGCCAATCATCGGGCAAGTCAACCAAAGTCCACACTTTGTTCTCATACATGGATCCCATCTCAGATTTCATGGCCTCAAGCCATTTCACGGAACCTGGGCTCATCATCGCTTCCTCATAGTTCGTAGGTTCTCCATGGTCAAGTAACATGACCTCCAGAATAGGATTACCGTACCACTCTGGTGCAGATCTTACTTTGTTTGACCTACGAGGTTCGGTAGTAACTTGATCAGAAGTTTCATGATCATCATCATTAGCTTCCTCACTAATTGGTGTAGGAATCACTGGAACTGATTTCTGTGATGAACTACTTTCCAATAAGGGAGCAGGTACAGTTACCTCATCAAGTTCTACTTTCCTCACACTCATTTCTTTCGAGAGAAACTCCTTCTCTAGAAAGGATCCATTCTTAGCAACAAATATCTTGCCTTCGGATCTGTGATAGAAGGTGTACCCAACAGTCTCCTTTGGGTGTCCTATGAAGACACATTTATCCAATTTCGGTTCGAGCTTATCAGGTTGAAGCCTTTTCACATAAGCATCGCAGCCCCAAACTTTAAGAAACGACAACTTGGGTTTCTTTCCAAACCACAGTTCATATGGTGTCGTCTCAACGGATTTCGATGGTGCCCTATTTAACGTGAATGCAACCGTCTCTAAAGCATAACCCTAAAACGATAGTGGTACATCAGTAAGAGACATCATAAATCGCACCATATCTAATAAAGTGCGGTTACGACGTTCATACGCACCATTACGCTGAGGTGTTCCAGGTGGCGTGAGTTGCGAAACTATTCCGCATTGTTTCAAATGAAGACCAAACTCGTAACTCAAATATTCACCTCCATGATCATATCCTAGAAACTTAATTTTCTTGTTACGATGATTCTCCACTTCACTCTGAAACTCTTAGAACTTTTCAAATGTTTCGCACTTATGTTTCATCAAGTAGACATACCCATATCTACTCAAATCATCTGTGAATGTCAGAAAATAATGATACCCACCACGAGCATCAACACTCATCGGACCGCATACATCAGTATGTATTATTTCCAATAAGTCGGTTGATCGTTCCATTGTTCCGGAGAACAGTCTTAGTCATCTTGCCCATGAGGCATGGTTCGCAAGCATCAAGTGATTCATAATCAAGTGATTCCAAAAGCCCATCAGCATGGAGTTTCTTCATGCACTTTACACCAATATGACCTAAACGTCAGTGCCACAAATAAGTTGCACTATCATTATTAAACTTATATCTTTTGGCTTCAATACTATGAATATGTGTATCACTGCTATCAAGATTTAGTAAAATAGACCACTCATCAAGGGTGCATGACCATAAAAGATATTACTCATATAAATAGAACAACCATTATTCTCTGATTTAAATGAATAACCGTCTTGCATCAAACAAGATCCAAATATAATGTTCATGCTTAATGCTGGCACCAAATAACAATTATTTAGGTCTAAAACTAATCCCGAAGGTAGATGTAGAGGTAGCGTGCCGATGGCGATCACATCCACTTTGGAACCATTTCCCACGCGCATCGTCACCTCGTCCTTAGCCAATCTTCGCTTAATCCACTAGCCCCTGTTTCGAGTTGCAAATATTAGCAACAGAACCAGTATCAAATAGCCAGGCGCTACTGCGAGCATTAGTAAGGTACACATCAATACCATGTATATCAAATATACCTTTCACTTTGCCATCCTTCTTATCCGCCAAATACTTGGGGCAGTTCCGCTTCCAGTGACTAGTCCCTTTGCAGTAAAAGCACTCAGTCTCAGGCTTAGGTCCAGACTTTGGCTTCTTCACTTGAGCAGCAACTTGCTTGCCGTTCTTCTTGAAGTTCCCCTTCTTGCCTTTGCCCTTCTTCTTGAAACTCGTGGTCTTGTTGACCATCAACACTCGATGCTCCTTCTTGATTTCTACCTCCGCAGCCTTTAGCATCGCGAAGAGCTCGAGAATTGTCTTATCCATCCCTTGCATATTATAGTTCATCATGAAGCTTTTTTAGCTTGGTGGCAGTGATTGAAGAACTCTGTCAATGACACTATCAACCGGAAGATTAACTCCCAGCTGAGTCAAGTGATTGTGGTACCCAGACATTCTGAGTATGTGTTCACTGACAGAACTATTCTCCTCCATTTTGCAGCTGTAGAACTTATTGGAGACTTCATATCTCTCAATCCGGGCATTTGCTTCAAATATTAACTTCAACTCCTGGAACATCTCATATGCTCCATGACGTTCAAAACGTCGTTGAAGTCCCGGTTCTAAGCCGTAAAGCATGGTGCACTGAACTATCGAGTAGTCATAAGCTTTTCTCTGCCAGGTGTTCATAACATCTGGAGTTGCTCCTACAACGGGTTTGGCACCTAGAGGTGCTTCCAGGACGTAATTCTTCTATGCAGCAATGAGGATAATCCTCAAGTTACAGACCCAGTCCGTGTAGTTGCTACCATCATCTTTCAACTTAGCTTTCTCTAGGAACGCACTAAAATTCAATGGAACAACGACACGGGCCATTAATCTACAACGACATAAACATGCAAAAATACTATCAGGTACTAAGTTCATGATAAATTAAAGTTCAATTAATCATATTACTTAAGAACTCCCACTTAGATAGACATCCCTCTAATCATCTAAGTGATCACGTGATCCATATCAACTAAACCATGTCCGATCATCATGTGAGATGGAGTAGTTTTCAATGGTGAACATCACTATGTTGATCATATCTACTATATGATTCACGCTCGACCTTTCGGTCTCAGTGTTCCGAGGCCATATCTGCATATGCGAGGCTCGTCAAGTTTAACCCAAGTATTCTGCTTGTGCAAAACTGGCTTGCACCCATTGTATGTGAACATAGAGCTTATCGCACCCGATCATCACGTGGTGTCTCGGCACAATGAAATGTAGCAATGGTGCATACTTAGGGAGAACACTTATACCTTGAAATTTAGTGAGAGATCATCTTATAGTGATACCATCGTACTAAGCAAAATAAGATGTATAAAGGATAAACATCACATGCAATCAATATAAGTGATATTATATGGCCATCATCATCTTGTGCCTTTGATCTCCCATCTCCAAAGCACCGTCATGATCACCATCGTCACCGGAGTGACACCTTGATCTCCATCGTAGCATCATTGTCATCTCGCCAACTATTGCTTCTACGATGTCGCTACCTCTTAGTGATAAAGTAAAGCAATTACATGGCGATTGCATTTCATACAATAAAGCGAGAACCATATGGCTCCTGCCAGTTGCCGATAACCGTGTTACAAAACATGATCATCTCATACAACAATTTATATAATCACGTCTTGACCATATCACATCACAACATGCCCTGCAAAAACAAGTTAGATGTCCTCTACTTTGTTGTTGCAAGTTTTACATCGCTGCTACGGGCTTCTAGCAAGAACCGTTCTTACCTACGGAATAAAAACCACAACGTGATATAGTGATTGCTTTTTGATCTTCAGAAAGAACCCTGTTCATTGAGTCAGAATCAACTAAAATTGGAGGAACTGACACCTACCAGCCACCTGCATGCAAAGCACGTCGGTAGGGGATCTCTCGTAGTCCTTTCGATAAGTAAGAACGGTTCGGGCTGCTGTCATGTAATTTCGGTCCGGGCTGCTGATAACCCACAAGTATAGGGGATCTATCATAGTCCTTTCGATAAGTAAGAGTGTCAAACCAACAAGGAGCAGAAGGAAATGATAAGCGGTTTTCAGCAAGGTATTCTCTGCAAGCACTAAAATAATAGGTAACAGATAGTTTTGTGATAGGATAATTTGTAACGAGTAACAAGTAACAAAAGTAAATAAAGTGTAGCAAGGTGGCCCAATCCTTTTGTAGCAAAGGACAAGCCTGGACAAACTCTTATATAGAGAAAAGCGCTCCCGAGGACACATGGGAATTATCGTCAAGCTAGTTTTCATCACATTCATATGATTCGCATTCGGTACTTTGATAATTTGGTATGTGGGTGGACCGGTGCTTGGGTACTGTCCTTACTTGGGCAAGCATCCCACTTATGATTAACCTCTATTGCAAGCATCCGCAACTACAACAAAAGTATTAAGGTAAACCTAACCATAGCATGAAACATATGGATCCAAATCAGCCCCTTATGAAGCAACACATAAACTAGGGTCTAAGCTTCTGTCACTCTAGCAACCCATCATATAATTATTACTTCCCAATGCCTTCCTCTAGGCCCAAATAATGGTGAAGTGTCATGTAGTCGATGTTCACATAACACCACTAGAGGAGAGACAACATACATCTCATCAAAATATCGAACGAATACCAAATTCACATGACTACTGATAGCAAGACTTCTCCCATGGCCTCAGGAACAAACGTAACTACTCACAAAGCATATTCATGTTCATAATCAGAGGGGTATTAATATGCATAAAGGATCTGAACATATGATCTTCCACCAAATAAACCAACTAGCATCAACTACAAGGAGTAATTAACACTACTAGAAACCCACAAGTACCAATCCCGGACTTAGAGACACGAATTGGATACAAGAGATGAACTAGGGTTTTGAGATGAGATGGTGCTGGTGAAGAAGTTGATGGAGATTGCCCTCTCCCGATGAGAGGAGCGTTGGTGATGACGATGGCGATGATTTCCCCCTCCCGGAGGGAAGTTTCCCTGGTAGAACAGCTCCGCCAGAGCCCTAGATTGGTTCCGCCAAGGTTCCGCCTCGTGGCGGCGGAGTCTCATCCGGAAAGATGGCTTATGATTTTTTTCCACACTAAAAGACTCCATATAGTAGAAGATGGGCATCGGAGGGCCACCAGGGGGCCCACGAGGCAGGGGGAGCGCCCTGGTGAACTTCTTGCGCTCATTATTTTTTATATATTCTGAAAATGACTTCCGTGAAGTTTCAGGACTTTTGGAGCTGTGAAGAATAGGTCTCTAATATTTGCTCCTTTTCCAGCCCAGAATCCCAGCTGCCGGCATTCTCCCTCTTTACGTAAACCTTGTAAAATAAGAGAGGATTGGCATAAGTATTGTGACATAATGTGTTATAACAGCCCATAATGCAATAAATATCGATATAAAATCATGATGCAAAATGGACGTATCAACTCCCCCAAGCTTAGACCTCGCTTGTCCTCAAGCGAAAGCCGAAATCGAAAAATATGTCCACATGTTTAGAGATAGAGGTGTCGATAAAAATAAAATACGGACATGAGGGCATCATGATCATTCTTAGAACAACAACTTGTATAATTATTTTCATATGATCTCTTATGCTAGAGTAAAAATTAAATCACAATTTCAAGTATGAATCATAAACTCATTGAAAACTAACAAACTATAATCTCAGTCATTGGAGCAATTGCAATTTCTCATAACACAGGAAAGAGTCAATATAAGAGCTTGTCAGCAAGTCCACATATTCAACTATCATATAGTCTTTCACAATTGCTAACACTCACGCAATACTTATGGGTATGGAGTTTTAATCGGACAAAGAGAAAGATAGGGGCTTATAGTTTTGCCTCCCAACATTTTGCCTCAAGGGTAATGTCAACAATAATAGTTCATGAAAACTCACATCCAATTAGCCATATATACTAGGATCTTTCCAACATGTTGTGCTTGCCAAAAGATAAAATTTAAAAAGGAAGGGTGAAGATCACCATGACTCTTATGTAAGGTAGGAGATAAAAGTAAAAGATAGGCCCTTCGCAGAGGGAAGCAGAGGTTGTCATGCCCTTTTATGGTTGGATGCACAAAATCTTAATGCGAAAGAACATCACTTTATATTACCACTTGTGATATGGACCTTTATTATGCAGTCCATCGCTTTTATTTCTTCCATATCACACGATCGTATAAAGCTTATTTTCACCCACACTAATAAGTCATACATATTTAGAGAGCTATTTTTATTGCTTGCACCGATGACAACTTACTTGGAGGATCTTACTCAATCCATAGGTAGGTATGGTTGACTCTCATGGCAAAACTGGTTTAAGGGTGTTTGGAAGCACAAGTAGTATCTCTACTTGGTGCACAGAATTTGGCTAGCATGAGGGGGAAAGGCAAGCTCAATCATGTTGGATGATCCATGACAATATAATTTATCTCACATGTATGAAAACATAACCCATTACGTTGTATTCCTTGTCCAACATCAACTCTTTAGCATGTCATATTTTAATGAGTGCTCACAATAATAAAAGATGTCCAAGATAGTATATTTATATGTGAAGACCTATCTTTCTTTATTACTTCCTATTAATTGCAATGATGACCAAAACTATGTTTGTCAACTCTCAACAGCTTTTATTCAGCATAGTTTTTCTATGTGAGCTCATTACTCTCCATAAGATCCATATGATCTCTTTTATTTCTTTCTCTTTCTCTTTTATTTACTCAAGATCATGGCAAAACAATCAAGCCCTTGACTCAACACTAATCTTTATTATATATAGCTCACGGACTCGATTACATAGAAGGATCATAAAGAAAAACTCACAACTACATCATACTAAAAAGCTTTTATTCTACTAGATCAAGATATTATCAAAAGGATCGAACTAAGAAAAACGGTAAAGATAGAAGTGATGGTGATATGATACCGGGGCACTCCCCCAAGCTTGGAAGTTGCCAAGGGGAGTGCCCATACCAGATACTCAATTCTTCTTTGTTGGTGAAGAAGGTGGAGTTGTTGATGATGGATAGTCGCACATCGAGCGTAGGAGGTCTTCTAACTTGCGGATAATTGTAGCGACCCGACCTCAAATGGTCAAGTCTCTGTACTTCAGTGTCATCCCTGGATCGGTAATGCTGACACACACAATACTCGAGGATTTATAACAGAGTAGCAATCACACACTTATTACATCGAATGTCTGAAAAGAGAACTTATTACAATAAATATGGCTTAAGGCCATCTAATACGATAACAGCGGAAGGATTGGAAGATAAAGTGAGTCCATCAACTCCAACGGCATAGCTGATCTGCACGTCAATGATAACCCACAAGTATAGGGGATCGCAACAGCTTTCGAGGGTAGAGTATTCAACCCAAATTTATTGATTCGACACAAGGGGAGCCAAAGAATATTCTCAAGCATTAGCAGCTGAGTTGTCAATTCAACCACACCTGGAAACTTAGTATCTGCAGCAAAGTGTTTAGTAGCACAGTAATATGATAGTGGTGGTAACGGTAACAAAAGTAAAGACAACAAAAGTAATGTTTTTGGTATTTTGTAGTGATTGTAACAGTAGCAGCAGGAAAGTAAATAAGCGTAAACCAGTATATGGAAAACTCGTAGGCACCGGATTAGTGATGGATAATTATGCCGGATGCGATTCATCATGTATCAGTCATAACCTAGGGTGACACAGAACTAGCTCCAATTCATCAATGTAATGTAGGCATGTATTCCGTATATAGTCATACGTGCTTATGGAAAAGAGCTTGCATGACATCTTTTGTCCTACCCTACCGTGGCAGCGGGGTCCTATTGGAAACTAAGCGATATTAAGGCCTCCTTTTAATAGAGAACCGGAACAAAGCATTAGCACATAGTGAATACATGAACTCCTCAAACTATGGTCATCACCGGGAGTGGTCCCGATTATTGTCACTTCGGGGTTGCCGGATCATAACACATAGTAGGTGACTATAGACTTGCAAGATAGGATCAAGAACTCACATATATTCATGAAAACATAATAGGTTCAGATCTGAAATCATGGCACTCGGGCCCTAGTGACAAGCATTAAGCATAGCAAAGTCATAGCAACATCAATCTCAGAACATAATGGATACTAGGGATCAAACCCTAACAAAACTAACTCGATTACATGACAAATCTCATCCAACCCATCACCGTCTAGCAAGCCTACGATGGAATTACTCACGCATGGCGGTGAGCATCATGAAATTGGTGATGGAGGATGGTTGATGATGACGACGGCGACGAATCCCCCTCTCTGGAGCTCCGAACGGACTCCAGATCAGCCCTCCCGAGAGGTTTTAGGGCTTGGCGGCGGCTCCATATCGTAAAACGCGATGATTTCTTCTCTCTGATTTTTTTCTCTCCGAAAGAAAATATATAGAGTTGGAGTTGGCGTCGGAGGGTTTCCAGGGGGGCCACGAGGTAGGGGGTGCGCCCTAGGGGGGGCGCCCCCACCCTCGTGAGAAGGGTGTGGGCCCCCTGGTCTTCATCTTTGGCGAGGATTTTTTATTGTTTTTTCTAAGATGTTCCGGGAAGTGTCAGGTCATTCCAAGAATATTTGTTTTCTGCACATAAAACAACACCATGGCAATTCTGCTGAAAACAGCGTTAGTCCGGGTTAGTTCCATTCAAATCATACAAGTTAGAGTCCAAAACAAGGGCAAAAGTGTTTGGAAAAGTAGATACGACGGAGACGTATCAACTCCCCCAAGCTTAAATCCTTGCTTGTCCTGAAGGAATTCAGTTGACAAACTGAAAGAAAGAAAGAAAAACTTTTACAAACTCTGTTTGCTCTTGTTGTTGTAACTATGTCAAGCCAGCATTCAACTTTTTAGCATAGATCATAACTAACCACATTTGCAATAATTCTCAGGTCTCATAATTACTCATATCAATAGCATAATCAACTAGCAAGTCATAATAATAAATCTCGGATGACAACACTTTCTCAAAACAATCATAATATGATATAACAAGATGGTATCTCGCTAGCCCTTTCTGAGACCGCAAAACATAAATGCAGAGCACCTTTAAAGATCAAGGACTGACTACACATTGTAATTCATGGTAAAAGAGATCCAATCATAGTCACACCCAACATAGATTAATAGTGATGAATGCAAATGACAGCTGTGCTCTCCAGCTAGCGCTTTTTAATAAGAGGGTGATGACTCAACATAAAAGTAAATGGATAGGCCCTTCGCAGAGGGAAGCAGGGATTTGTGGAGGTGCCAGAGCTCGGTTTTGCAATAGAGATAAATAGTATTTTGAGCAGTATACTTTCATTGTCAACATAACAACCGAGAGATGGCAATATCTTCCATGCTACACACATTATAGGCGGTTCCCAAACAGAATGGTAAAGTTTATACTCCCCCTCCACCAACAAACATCAATCCATGGCTTGTTCGAAACAACGAGTGCCTCCAACATACATCAGGTCCCAGGGGGAGTTTTGTTTGCAATTAATTTTGATTTAGTTTACATAAAGCATGGGACTGGGCATCCCGGCGACCAGCCATTTTCTCGTGAGTGAGGAGCGGAGTCCACTCCTCTTGAGAATAACCCGCCTAACACGGAAGATAAGGACAGCCTTGGTTGATACATGAGCTATTCGAGCATACAAAACAGAATGTTTATTTGAAGGTCTAGAGTTTGGCACATACAAATTTACTTGGAACGGCAGGTAGATACCGCATATAGGAAGGTATAGTGGACTCATCTGGAATAACTTTGGGGTTTAAGGGATTGGATGCACAAGCAGTATTCCCGCTTAGTACAAGTGAAGGCTAGCAAAAGACTGGGAAGCGACCATCTGGAGAGCAACAACAGCCATGTACATGCATTAAAATTAATAAATATTGGATGCAAGCATGAGTAGGATATAATCCACCATGAACATAAATATCGTGAAGGCTATGTTGATTTGTTTCGACTACATGTGTGAACATGTGCCAAGTCAAGTCACTTAAATCATTCAAAGGAGGATACCACCCCATCATACCACATCATAATCATCTCAATAGCAAGTTGGCACACAAGGTAAACCATTATAACTCATAGCTAATCAAGCATGGCACAAGCAACTACGATCTCTAATTGTCATTGCAAACATGTTTATTCATAATAAGCTGAATCAAGAACTAGGGACTCATCATATTTACAAAAACAAAAGAGGTCGAGTTCATACCAGCTTTTCTCATCTCAGTTAGTCCATCATATATCATCATAATTGCCTTTCACTTGCACGACCGAATGGTGTGAATAATAATAATAAGAGTGTACGTGCATTGGACTAAGCTGGAATCTGCGAGCATTCAATAAAGAGGAGAAGACGAGGAAATATGGCTCTTTGGTTAATTCAACAATAATGCATATAAGATCCACTTCAACAATTTAATTATGGTCTTCTCCTACTAACCCCCAAAGAAAAGGAAAGAAATAAAACTATTTACACGGGAAAGCTCCCAACAATCAAAAGAAGAACGGGAAATATTTTTGGGTTTTCTTTTTTAGTATCACTACTACAGCAGAGAAAATAAACTACTACTAATTTTTTTTGTTTTTCTTAAGGTTTAACAAACACACAAGAAGAAAGCAGGAAAAAGAAAATAAACTAGCATGGATATTACAGTGAAAAAGTATGAGCACCGACATCTAGCAATGAGTGTGTGTGAACATAAATGTAATGTCGGTGAGGAATACGTACTCCCCCAAGCTTAGGCTTTTGGCCTAAGTTGGTCTATGGACATGGCTGGCCTGGCGGATATCCATAATAATAGTTGTTGGGGTCGTACTGTAATGAGGAAGAAGAAGGCTCCGATTGCCACTGGCTGTCAATCATCTCCGGATCCCACTGATAGTTAGACTGTCGTGAAGGATCAAATTGTGGTTCTGGTTCTGGCTCCTCGGCTGGTGCAGGGTTCCGGTAGGCGTGAATAGCCGTCAACGGAACAAGGTACGTGCCTACAGTCAAATCAAACAAACAAGGAGCAGGCAAGGTAATAGTCTCAGGATGATGTTTAGTAAAGAACAATTGATATTTAAGCTCCCCTGCCCTATTCTTAACAATAAAATCATGTGCCACCATACTCTTATGATCTAGATAAACACGGGCAGCACCTTTTCTTCCTTCTCAGCATGCCTAATAGGTATGTTAAAATGTGCGGCTAGGCGTGTAGCATTGATGCCTCCAAAGATGGGGCCCTTAGTACGGTTCATATTTAACCGTCTAGCAATAATACCGCCCATACTAAAAGTGTTATCACTGTATAAACCTTGGAGTAGAATAATTATATTAGGGATACTAAGGTTTCCACAGTTTCCGCGTCCAAATAAACAATGACTAGCAAATAATGCAAAGTAACGTAAAACAGGAAAATGTATGCTAGTGATTCGTGTTGGGGAACGTAGTAATTTCAAAAAAATCCTACGCACACGCAAGATCATGGTGATGTATAGCAACGAGAGGGGAGAGTGTTGTCCACGTACCCTCGTAGACCCAAAGCAAAAGCGTAATAACAACGTGGTTGATGTAGTCGTACGTCTTCACGGCCCGACCGATCAAGCACCGAAACTACGGCACCTCCGAGTTCTTGCACACGTTCAGCTCGATGACGATCCCCGCACTCCGATCCAGCAGAATGTCGGGGAAGAGTTCCGTCAACACGACGGCGTGGTGACGATCTTGATGTTCTACCGTCGCAGGCTTCGCCTAAGCACCACTACAATATTATCGATGATTATGGTGGAGGGGGGCACCGCACAAGGCTAAGAGATCTCAAGGATCAATTGTTGTGTCTAGAGGTGCCCCCCTGCCCCTGTATATAAAGGAGCAAGGGGGGAGGGCGGCCGGCCCTTGGGGCGCGCCAAGGAGGGGGGAGTCCTCCTCCTAGTAGGAGTAGGACTCCCCTTTCCCAGTCCAACTAGGAAGAGAGAAGGGGGAAGGAAAGAGAGGGAGAGGGAAAGAGGGGCCGCGCCCCCCTCCCCTAATCCAATTTCGACTCCTCATGGGAGGGGGCGCGCCACCTCCTGGGCTGCTGCCCTGTCTCTCCCCTTAGGCCCACTAAGGCCCAATACTTCCCCGGGGGGTTCCGGTAACCCTTCCGGCACTCCGGTTTTCTCCGAAATCACTCGAAACACTTCCGGTGTCCGAATATAGCCGTCCAATATATCAATCTTTATGTCTCGACCATTTCGAGACTCCTCATCATGTCCGTGATCATATCCGGGACTCCGAACAACCTTCGGTACATCAAAACTCATAAACTCATAATATAACTGTCATCGAAACCTTAAGCGTGCGGACCCCACAGGTTCGAGAATAATGTAGACATGACCGAGACACGTCTCCAGTCAATAACGAATCGCGGAACCTGGATGCTCATATTGGCTCCTACATATTCTACGAAGATCTTTATCGGTCAGACCGCATAACAACATACGTTGTTCCCTTTGTCATCGGTATGTTACTTGCCCGAGATTCGATCGTCGGTATCTCAGTACCTAGTTCAATCTCGTTACTAGCAAGTCTCTTTACTCGTTTTGTAATACATCATCTTGCAACTAACTCATTAGTTGCATTGCTTGCAAGGCTTAAGTGATGTGCATTACCGAGAGGTCCCAGAGATACCTCTCCGACACTCGGAGTGACAAATCCTAATCTCAAAATACGCCAACCCAACATATACCTTTGGAGACACCTGTAGAGCACCTTTATAATCACCCAGTTACGTTGTGACGTTTGGTAGCACACAAAGTGTTCCTCCGGTAAACAGGAGTTGCAGAATCTCATAGTCATAGGAACATGTATTAGTCATGAAGAAAGAAATAGCAACATACTAAACGATCGGGTGGTAAGCTAATGCAATGGGTCATGTCAGTCACATAATTCTCCTAATGATGTGATCCCGTTAATCAAATGACAACACATGTCTATGGTTAGGAAACATAACCATCTTCGATCAACGAGCTAGTCAAGTAGAGGCATACTAGTGACACTCTGTTTGTCTATATTCACACATGTATTATGTTTCCGGTTAATACAATTCTAGCATGAATAATAAACATTTATCATGATATAAGGAAATAAATAATAACTTTATTATTGCCTCTAGGGCATATTTCCTTCAGTCTCCCACTTGCACTAGAGTCAATAATCTAGATTACATAGTAATGATTCTAACACCCATGGAGCCTTGGTGCTGATCATGTTTTGCTCGTGGAAGAGGCTTAGTCAACGGGTCTGCTACATTCAGATCCGTATGTATCTTGCAAATCTCTATGTCTCCCACCTGGACTAGATCCCGGATGGAATTGAAGCGTCTCTTGATGTGCTTGGTTCTCTTGTGAAATCTGGATTCCTTTGCCAAGGCAATTGCACCAGTATTGTCACAAAAGATTTTCATTGGACCCGATGCACTAGGTATGACACCTAGATCGGATATGAACTCCTTCATCCAGACTCCTTCGTTTGCTGCTTCCGAAGCGGCTATGTACTTCGCTTCACATGTAGATCCCGTCACGACGCTTTGTTTAGAACTACACCAACTGTCAGCTCCACCATTTAATGTAAATACGTATACGGTTTGCGATTTAGAATCGTCCGGATCAGTGTCAAAGCTTGCATCAACGTAACCATTTACGATGAGCTCTTTGTCACCTCCATATACGAGAAACATATCCTTAGTCCTTTTCAGGTATTTTAGGATGTTCTGGACTGCAGTCCAGTGATCCACTCCTGGATTACTTTGGTACCTCCCTGCTAGACTTATAGCAAGACACACATCAGGTCTGGTACACAGCATTGCATACATGATAGAGCCTATGGCTGAAGCATAGGGAACATCTTTCATTTTCTCTCTATCTTCTGCAGTGGTCGGGCATTGAGTCTTACTCAACTTCACACCTTGTAACACAGGCAAGAATCCTTTCTTTGCTTGATCCATTTTGAACTTCTTCAAAACTTTGTCAAGGTATGTGCTTTGTGAAAGTCCAATTAAGCGTCTTGATCTATCTCTATAGATCTTAATGCCCAATATGTAAGCATCTTCACCGAGGTCTTTCATTGAAAAACTCTTATTCAAGTATCCCTTTATGCTATCCAGAAATTCTATATCATTTCCGATTAGTAATATGTCATCCACATATAATATCAGAAATGCTACAGAGCTCGCACTCACTTTCTTGTAAATACATGCTTCTCCAAAAAGTATGTACAAAACCAAATGCTTTGATCACACTATCAAAGTGTTTATTCCAACTCCGAGAGGCTTGCACCAGTCCATAAATGGATCACTGGAGCTTGCACACTTTGTTAGCTCCCTTTGGATCGACAAAACCTTCTGGCTGCATCATATACAACTCGTCTTCCAGAAATCCATTCAGGAATGCAGTTCTGACATCCATCTGCCAAATTTCATAATCATAAAATGCGCCAATTGCTAACATGATTCGGACAGACTTAAGCATCGCTACGGATGAGAAGGTCTCATCGTAGTCAATCCCTTGAACTTGTCGAAAACCTTTTGCGACAAGTCGAGCTTTGTAGACAGTAACATTACCGTCAGCGTTAGTCTTCTTCTTGAAGATCCATTTATTCTCAATTACTTGCCAATCATTGGGCAAGTCAACCAAAGTCCACACGTTGTTCTCATACATGGATCCCATCTCAGATTTCATGGCTTCAAGCCATTTTGCGGAATCTGGGCTCACCATCGCTTCTTCATAGTTCGTAGGTTCATCATGATCTAGTAGCATGACTTCCAGAACAGGATTACCGTACCACTCTGGTGTGGATCTTACTCTGGTTAATCTACGATGTTCAGTAGTATCTTGTTCTGAAGTTTCATGATCATCATCATTAGCTTCCTCACTAATTGGTGTAGGTGTCACAGAAACTGGTTTCTGTGATGTACAACTTTCCAATAAGGGAGTAGGTACAATTACCTCATCAAGTTCTACTTTCCTCCCACTCACTTCTTTCGAGAGAAACTCCTTCTCTAGAAAGGATCCATTCTTAGCAACAAAAGTCTTGCCTTCGGATCTGTGATAGAAGGTGTACCCAACAGTCTCCTTTGGGTATCCTATGAAGACACATTTCTCCGATTTTGGTTCGAGCTTATCAGGTTGAAGCTTTTTCACATAAGCATCGCAGCCCCAAACTTTCAGAAACGACAACTTTGGTTTCTTGCCAAACCATAGTTCATAAGGCGTCGTCTCAACGGATTTTGATGGTGCCCTATTTAACGTGAATGCGGCCGTCTCTAAAGCATAACCCCAAAACAATAGCGGTAAATCTGTAAGAGACATCATAGATCATACCATATCAAGTAAAGTATGATTATGACGTTCGGACACACCATTACGCTGTGGTGTTCCGGGTGGCGTGAGTTGCGAAACTATTCCGCATTGTTTCAAATGTAGACCAAACTCATAACTCAAATATTCTCCTCCACGATCAGATCGTAGAAACTTTATTTTCTTGTTATGATGATTTTCAACTTCACTCTGAAATTCTTTGAACTTTTCAAATGTTCCAGACTTATGTTTCATTAAGAAGATATACCCATATCTGCTTAAATCATCTGTGAAGGTCAGAAAATAACGATATCCGCCACGAGCTTCAACATTCATTGGACCACATACATCTGTATGTATGATTTCCAACAAATCTGTTGCTCTCTCCATAGTACCGGAGAACGGCATTTTAGTCATCTTGCCCATGAGGCACCGTTCGCAAGTACCAAGTGATTCATAATCAAGTGGTTCCAAAAGACCATCAGTATGGAGTTTCTTCATGCTCTTTACACCGATATGACCTAAACGGTAGTGCCACAAATAAGTCGCACTATCATTATCAACTCTGCATCTTTTGGCTTCAACATTATGAATATGTGTATCACTACTATCGAGATTCATCAAAAATAGACCACTCTTCAAGGGTGCATGACCATAAAAGATATTACTCATATAAATAGAACAACCATTATTCTCTGATTTAAATGAATAACCGTCTCACATCAAACAAGATCCAGATATAATGTTCATGCTTAACGCTGGCACCAAATAACAATTATTTAGGTCTAATACTAATCTCGATGGTAGATGTAGAGGTAGCGTGCCGACTGCGATCACATCGACTTTGGAACCATTTCCCACGCGCATCGTCACCTCGTCCTTTGCCAGTGTTCGCTTAATCTGTAGTCCCTGTTTCGAATTGCAAATATTAGCAACAGAACCAGTATCAAATACCCAGGTGCTACTGCGAGCTCTAGTAAGGTACACATCAATAACATGTATATCACATATACCTTTGTTCACTTTGCCATCCTTCTTATCCGCCAAATACTTGGGGCAGTTCCGCTTTAAGTGACCAGTCTGCTTGCAGTAGAAGCACTCAGTTTCACGCTTAGGTCCAGACTTGGGTTTCTTCTCCTGAGCAGCAACTTGCTTGCTATTCTTCTTGAAGTTCCCCTTCTTCTTCCCCTTGCCCTTTTTCTTGAAACCAGTGGTCTTATTGACCATCAACACTTGATGCTCCTTCTTGATTTCTACCTCCACAGCTTTTAGCATTGCGAAGAGCTCGGGAATTGTCTTATCCATCCCTTGCATGTTATAGTTCATCACAAAGCTCTTGTAGCTTGGTGGTAGTGATTGGAGAATTCTGTCAATGACGCAATCATCCAGAAGATTAACTCCCAGTTGAATCAAGTGATTATTATACCCAGACATTTTGAGTATATGCTCACTGACAGAACTGTTCTCCTCCATCTTGCAGCTATAGAACTTATTGGAGACTTCATATCTCACAATCCAGGCATTTTCTTGAAATATTAACTTCAACTCCTGGAACATCTCATATGCTCCATGACGTTCAAAACGTCGTTGAAGTCCCAGTTCTAAGCCGTAAAGCACGGCACGTTGAACTATCGAGTAGTCATCAGCTTTGCTCTGCCAGACGTTCTTAACGTCGTCAGTTGCATCAGCATCAGGCCTGTCACCCAGCGGTGCTTCCAGGACGTAATTCTTCTGAGCAGCAATGAGGATAATCCTCAAGTTATGGACCCAGTCCGTGTAATTGCTACCATCATCTTTCAACTTTGCTTTCTCAAGGAACGCATTAAAATTCAACGGAACAACAGCACGGGCCATCTATCTATAATTAAACATAAACAAGCAAGATACTATCAGGTACTAAGTTCATGATAAATTTAAGTTCAATTAATCATATTACTTAAGAACTCCCACTTAGAAAAACATCTCTCTAATCTTCTAAGTGATCACGTGATCCAAATCAACTAAACCATAACCGATCATCACGTGAAATGGAGTAGTTTCAATGGTGAACATCACTATGTTGATCATATCTACTATATGATTCACGCTCGACCTTTCGGTCTCAGTGTTCCGAGGCCATATCTGCAAATGCTAGGATCGTCAAGTTTAACCTGAGTATTCTGCGTGTGCAAAACTGGCTTGCACCCGTTGTAGATGGACGTAGAGCTTATCACACCCGATCATCACGTGGTGTCTGGGCACGACGAACTTTGGCAACGGTGCATACTCAGGGAGAACACTTTTATCTTGAAATTTAGTGAGAGATCATCTTATAGTGATACCGTCAATCAAAGCAAGATAAGATGCATAAAAGATAAACATCACATGCAATCAATATAAGTGATATGATATGGCCATCATCATCTTGTACTTGTGATCTCCATCTCCGAAGTACCGTCATGATCACCATCATCACCGGCGCGACACCTTGATCTCCATCGTAGCAGCGTTGTCGTCTCGCCAATCTTATGCTTCCACGACTATCGCTACCGTTTAGTGATAAATTAAAGCATTACAGCGTGATTGCATTGCATACAATAAAGCGACAACCATATGGCTCCTGCCAGTTGCCGATAACTCGGTTACAAAACATGATCATCTCATACAATAAAATTTAGCATCATGTCTTAACCATATCACATCACAACATGCCCTGCAAAACCAAGTTAGACGTCCTCTACTTTGTTGTTGCAAGTAATACATGGCTGCTACGGGCTTAGCAAGAACTGTTCTTACCTACGCATCAAAACCACAACGATAGTTTGTCAAGTTGGTGTTGTTTTAACCTTCGCAAGGACCGGGCGTAGCCACACTCAGTTCAACTAAAGTTGGAGAAACTGACACCCGCCAGCCACCTGTGTGCAAAGCACGTCGGTAGAACCAGTCTCGCGTAAGCGTACGCGTAATGTAGGTCCGGGCCGCTTCATCCAACAATACCGCCGAACCAAAGTGTGACATGCTGGTAAGCAGTATGACTTATATCGCCCACAACTCACTTGTGTTCTACTCGTGCATATTACATCAACGCATAAAACCTAGGCTCTGATACCACTGTTGGGGAACGTAGTAATTTCAAAAAAATTCTTACGCACACGCAAGATCATGGTGATGTATAGCAACGAGAGGGGAGAGTGTTGTCCACGTACCCTCTTAGACCGAAAGCGGAAGCGTTATAACAACGCGGTTGATGTAGTCGTACGTCTTCACGGCCCGACCGATCAAGCACCGAAACTACGGCACCTCCGAGTTCTTGCACACGTTCAGCTCGATGACGATCCCTGGACTCCGATCCAGCAGAATGTCCGGGAAGACTTCCGTCAGCACGACGGCGTGGTGACGATCTTGATGTTCTACCGTCGCAGGGCTTCGCCTAAGCACCGCTACAATATTATCGAGGATTATGGTGGAGGGGGGCACCGCACAAGGCTAAGAGATCTCAAGGATCAATTATTGTGTCTAGAGGTGCCCCCCTGCCCCTGTATATAAAGGAGCAAGGGGGAGGCCGGCCGGCCCTTGGGGCGCGCCAAGGAGGGGGGAGTCCTCCTCCTAGTAGGAGTAGGACTCCCCTTTCCTAGTCCAACTAGGAAGAGAGAAGGGGGAAGGAAAGAGAGGGAGAGGGAAAGAGGGGCCGCGCCCCCCTCCCCTAGTCCAATTCGGACTCCTCATGGGAGGGGGCGCACACCTCCTGGGCTGCTGCCCTCTCTCTCCCCTTAGGCCCACTAAGGCCCAATACTTCCCCGGGGGGGGGGGGGGGGGTTCGGTAACCCTTCCCGCACTCCGGTTTTCTCCGAAATCACTCAAAACACTTCCGGTGTCCGAATATAGCCGTCCAATATATCGATCTTTATGTCTCGACAATTTCAAGACTCCTCATCATGTCCATGATCATACCCGTGACTCCGAACAACCTTCGGTACATCAAAACTCATAAACTCATAATATAACTGTCATCGAAACCTTAAGCATGCGGACCCTACGGGTTCGAGAACAATGTAGACATGACCGAGACACGTCTCCGGTCAATAACCAATAGTGGAACCTGGATGCTCACATTGGCTCCTACATATTCTACGAAGATCTTTTATCGGTCAGACCGCATAACAACATACGTTGTTCCCTTTGTCATCGGTATGTTACTTGCCCGAGATTCGATCGTCGGTATCTCAGTACCTAGTTCAATCTCGTTACTAGCAAGTCTCTTTACTCGTTCTGTAATACATCATCTTGCAACTAACTCATTAGTTGCATTGCTTGCAAGGCTAGAGTGATGTGCATTACCGAGAGGGCCCAGAGATACCTCTCCGACAATCGGAGTGACAAATCCTAATCTCAAAATACGCCAACCCAACATATACCTTTGGAGACACCTGTAGAGCACCTTTATAATCACCCAGTTACGTTGTGACGTTTAGTAGCACGCAAAGTGTTCCTCCGGTAAACAGGAGTTGCAGAATCTCATAGTCATAGGAACATGTATTAGTCATGAAGAAAGAAATAGCAACATACTAAACGATCGGGTGGTAAGCTAATGCAATGGGTCATGTCAGTCACATCATTCTCCTAATGATGTGATCCCGTTAATCAAATGACAACACATGTCTATGGTTAGGAAACATAACCATCTTCGATCAACGAGCTAGTCAAGTAGAGGCATACTAGTGACACTCTGTTTGTCTATGTATTCACATATGTATTATGTTTCCGGTTAATACAATTCTAGCATGAATAATAAACATTTATCATGATATAAGGAAATAAATAATAACTTTATTATTGCCTCTAGGGCATATTTTCCTTCAATTCGTGCATCGGAAACCTTCCTGGTTTCTCATATAGTTATATTATTAATAAATCCCTACACATCATCATGATGTGGTTCTTCTGTCTTGCCCTCAAAAGGGACTAAACAGATCCGACATAAATCATAAAGTGACATCTCCTTATGCTCATCATATAAATGAAACTCCACCGTAGGTGGTGAGTTCCTAGAATGAAAATGAAAGTTTGCACCAAGGTATTTGTGATTAAGAGATACTGATCGCATTGGTCGTGGAGGAAAGCGGTGAGGCCTGCATTGTGAGCTAGTTCATGGAAATCTTCATAGATACCGGCTGCTCTCAAGAAATCCTCAGAGGGCCATTCACACGCCCGAACCTCCGCGGTGCGAGGCAGATTATACTTAGGCTTGGGTGCCTTTTCCTTCGAGCTTTGGCTCGATGAGCCCCTCAAGAATCTCCTCATTATATTCTGAAAAATTCTGAAATTTTTAGTAACTTCAAAATAAAAGTAAACCAAACTCAATAAAACTGATAGCAACTACTCCCACAAGTGCCTAGAGCCTATATCATGCATTGGAACTACTTGGAACCATATAAATTTGACATGCAAGCTCAAGGACATGGTCACCTATGCAGCATAAATTTGCAAAGAATAAAGCACTAGAACAAAAACTAATTGGACCAATGGAGGAGTCACATATCAAGGAACAATCTCCCCAAGCAGTTTTGCGAGAGGTGCTTTGAGCAAGGAGATCGAAAATCACAGCAAAAGTGGCTGGAACTCGTTCTTGAGTTGGTTTTTTTGGGTTTGTGTGAGACAGAGGAAGAAGATGGGTGCTGGGATAAGTGGAGGAGGGCCACCATGGGCCCACGAGGCAGGGGGCGCGCCCTAGGGGGGCGCCCACCACCCTCGTGGCCAGATGGCAGCTCCTCCCGCGGTAATTTTTGCACAGTAAATCCTCAAATATTCTAGAAAAAATCATATTAAATTGGCATGTCATTCTGAGGACTTTTATTTTCGGGATATTTTTATATTGCACGGATAAGTCAGGAAACAGACAGAAAAATACTATTTTTACTTTATTTCTACTAATTAACAGAAAGTATAGAGAGGGTACAGAAGTTTGTGCTTCTAGTTTCATCCATCTCATGCTCATCAAAAAGAATCCATTAACAAGGTTGATCAAGTCTTGCTAACAAACTCATTCCGATAATCATGAAACCGGAGAAATTTTGAATAACACTAAGTTACCTCAATGGGGATATGCACATCCCCTATAATAAGTATATCATATTTCTTTTTGACAGTTGGAAGAGGAAATTCAAAACCTCCAATTATAATCGATAGGATTTTTCCAATGGAGTTGATACTATGAACTTGAGATTGTTTCCTCGGAAAGTGTACCATATGCTCATTACCATTAACACGAAAAGTGACATTGCCTTTGTTGCAATCAATAACAGCCCCTGCAGTATTAATAAAAGGTATTCCAAGAATAATAGACATACTATCATCCCCGGGAATATCAGGAATAATAAAGTCCGTTAAAATAGTAATGTTTGCAACCATAACAGGCACATCCTCACAAATACCGACAGGTATAGCACTTGATTTATCAGCCATTTGCAAAGATATTTCAGTAGGTGTCAGCTTATTCAAGTCAAGTCTACAATATAAAGAGAGAGGCATAACACTAACACCGGCTCCAAGATCACATAAAGTAGTTTTAATATAATTTCTTTTAATGGAGCAAGGTATAGTAGGTACTCCGGGATCTCCAAGTTTCTTTGGTATTCCACCCTTAAAAGTATAATTAGCAAGCATGGTGGAAATCTCAGCTTCCGGTATCTTTCTTTTATTAGTAATGATATCCTTCATATATTTAGCATAAGGATTTGTTTTGAGCACATCAGTTAATCGCATACGCAAAAAGATAGGCCTAATCATTTCAGCAAAGCGCTCAAAATCCTCATCATCCTTTTTCTTGGATGGTTTTGGAGGAAAATGCATGGGTTTCTGAACCCAAGGTTCTCTTTCTTTACCATGTTTCCTAGCAACAAAGTCTCTTTTATCATAACGTTGATTCTTTGATTGTGGGTTATCAAGATCAACAGCAGGTTCAATTTCTAAATCATTGTCATTACTAGGTTGGGCATCATCATGAACATCATTATTAATATTTTCATTAGGTTCATGTTCATTACCAGATTGTGTTTCAACATCAGACATACATATATCATTTGGATTATCAAGTGGTTCAGCAATAGGTTCACTAGAAGTTTGCACAGTTCTATCATTTTTCTTTTTCTTCTTTTTAGAAGAACTAGGAACATCAATATTATTTCTCTGAGAATCTTGCTCGATTCTCTTAGGGTGGCCTTCAGGATACAAAGGTTCCTGAGTCATTCTACCAGTTCTAGTAGCCACTCTAATAGCATAATCATTTTTCTTACTATTAATTTCATCAAGCACTTCTTTTTGAGCTTTAAGCACTTGTTCTACTTGCGTGGTAACCATAGAAGCATGTTTGCTAACAAGTTTGAGTTCATCTTTAATATTAGCCATATAATCACCCAAGCGTCTAATCATATAAGCATTTTCTTTTAATTGTCTACCAAAATAAGCATTGAAGTCGTCTTTCTTATACATAAAGTCATCAAACTCATCCAAGCATTGACTAGCAATTTTAGTAGGAGGAACTTCAGCTTTATCATATATATAGAGAGAATTTACCTTTACTACCTGTGTCGGGATATCGGGGTCAGGAGGTTCTTCAATAAATAAAGAACTGAGATCATATGTTTCTTCAATAGGCGGTATATTAAGACCATGTATTTCTTCAATAGGAGGTAAATTCTTAACATCTTCAGCTTTAATACCTTTCTCTTTCATAGATTTCTTTGCCTCTTGCATATCTTCGGGACTGAGAAATAGAACACCTCTCTTCTTCGGAGTTGGTTTAGGAATAGGCTCAGTAATTGGAGCAGGAGCTGGCTCAGGAGGTGCCCAATTATTTTCATTTGTCAACATATTATTCAATAGAATTTCAGCTTAATCCGGTGTTCTTTCCCTGAAAACAGAACTAGCACAACTATCCAGGTAATCTCTGGAAGCATCGGTTAGTCCATTATAAAAGATATCAAGTATTTCGGGTTTCTTAAGAGGATGATCAGGCAAAGCATTAAGTAACTTGAGAAGCCTCCCCCAAGCTTGTGGGAGACTCCTTCTTTAATTTGCACAAAGTTGTATATTTCCCTTAAAGCAGCTTGTTTCTTATGAGCAGGGAAATATTTAGCAGAGAAGTAATAACTCATATCCTGGGGACTACGCACACAACCAGGATCAAGAGAATTAAACCATATCTTAGCATCACCCTTTAATGAGAACGGAAATATTTTGAGTATATAAAAGTGACGCAATCTCTCATCATTAGTAAACAGGGCAGCTATGTTATCTAACTTAGTAAGATGTGCCACAACAGTTTCAGATTCATAGCCATAAAAGGATCAAATTCAACCAAAGTAATTATATCAGGATCAACAGAGAATTCATAATCCTTATCAGGAACACAAATAGGTGAAGTAGCAAAAGTAAGGTCGGGTCTCATTTTATCTCTAAGTGATTCTTTGTTCCATTTAATTAATAACCTCTTAAGCTCATATCTATCTTTGCAAGCAAATATAGCGGCAGAAGATTCCATATCAAAAAGATAGCCCTCAGGAATAACAGGCTTATTTTCATCATCACTATCATCATCGTGTTCAGATTCAATAGTTTCTTTTTCTCTAGCCCTAGCAATTTGTTCATCAAGAAATTCACCCAGGGGCACAGTAGTATCAGGCATAGAAGCAGTTTCATCATAAGTATCACGCATAGAAGAAGTGGCATCATAAATAACATGCGACATATCAGAACGAACAACAGAAGCAGATGTAGGTGTCGCAAACTTACTCATAACAGAAGGTGAATCAAGTGCGGAGCTAGATGGCAGTTCCTTACCTCCCCTCGTAGTTGAGGGATAGATCTTGGTTTTTGGATCTCTCAAGTTATTCATAATGATAAGAAGATATAAATCCCAAGTGACTCAAAGAATAGAGCTATGCTCCCCGGCAACGGCGCCATAAATTAGTCTTGATAACCCACAAGTATAGGGGATCGCAACAGCTTTCGAGGGTAGAGTATTCAACCCAAATTTATTGATTCGACACAAGGGGAGCCAAAGAATATTCTCAAGTATTAGCAGCTGAGTTGTCAATTCAACCACACCTGGAAACTTAGTATCTGCAGCAAAGTGTTTAGTAGCACAGTAATATGATAGTGGTGGTAACGGTAACAAAAGTAAAGAAAGCAAAAGTAATGTTTTTGGTATTTTGTAGTGATTGTAACAGTAGCAGCAGGAAAGTAAATAAGCGTAAACCAGTATATGGAAAACTCGTAGGCATCGGATCAGTGATGGATAATTATGCCGGATGCGGTTCATCATGTATCAGTCATAACCTAGGGTGACACAGAACTAGCTCCAATTCATCAATGTAATGTAGGCATGTATTCCGTATATAGTCATACGTGCTTATGGAAAAGAACTTGCATGACATCTTTTGTCCTACCCTCCCATGGCAGCGGGGTCCTATTGGAAACTAAGCGATATTAAGGCCTCCTTTTAATAGAGAACCGGAACAAAGCATTAGCACATAGTGAATACATGAACTCCTCAAACTATGGTCATCACCAGGAGTGGTCCCGATTATTGTCACTTCGGGGTTGCCGGATCATAACACATAGTAGGTGACTATAGACTTGCAAGATAGGATCAAGAACTCACATATATTCATGAAAACATAATAGGTTCAGATCTGAAATCATGGCACTCGGGCCCTAGTGACAAGCATTAAGCATAGCAAAGTCATAGCAACATCAATCTCAGAACATAATGGATACTAGGGATCAAACCCTAACAAAACTAACTCGATTACATGACAAATCTCATCCAACCCATCACCGTCTAGCAAGCCTACGACGGAATTACTCACGCATGGCGGTGAGCATCATGAAATTGGTGATGGAGGATGGTTGATGATGACGACGGTGACGAATCCCCCTCTCCAGAGCCCCGAACGGACTCCAGATCAGCCCTCCCGAGAGGTTTTAGGGCTTGGCGGCGGCTCCGTATCGTAAAACGTGATGATTTCTTCTCTCTGATTTTTTTCTCCGAAAGAAAATATATAGAGTTGGAGTTGGCGTCGGAGGGTTTCCAGGGGGCCCACGAGGTAGGGGGCGCGCCCTAGGGGGGGTCGCCCCCCACCCTTGTGATAAGGGTGTGAGCCCCCTGGTCTTCATCTTTGGCGAGGATTTTTTATTGTTTTTTCTAAGATGTTCCATGGAGTTTCAGGTCATTCCGAGAATATTTGTTTTCTGCACATAAAACAACACCATGGCAATTCTGCTGAAAACAACGTCAGTCCGGGTTAGTTCCATTCAAATCATACAAGTTAGAGTCCAAAACAAGGGCAAAAGTGTTTGGAAAAGTAGATACGACGGAGACGTATCAGGCAACGACCTAACGAACCTTACTCCTCGTGTGAAAAGTATGCAACATAATACGTTGCAGCCCGAAAACGGGTCAGCACATGGAATATGCTGACAAAATAACACAGTAGAGCAATAACAGAATAATGCTATCACTACATGCATATTTGGCTGGTGGAAAGCTCTATGGTTATAGTTTTTGCGAAAAGCCAATTTTTCCCTACAACAAAGGAATAGATTTTATTTAACTATCATGGTAGTTGAAACCTCATTAAGAAGGTTCCTCCAACTCAATCCCAATTAAAAGTAATTATCAACCCAACAATATTAATTTAGAGTGATGAGATACATATGATAATCCAAGTACTAGATACTCAAGATGTCCATAACCGGGGACATGGGAAACCATGATTAGTTTATACACTCTGCAGAGGTTTGCGCACTTTTCCCCACAAGACTCGATCTCCTCCATTGGATTTCTCGCACTACATGGTGTTTGAGAAACGGATGACTGAGAAACAGTCTTTCAGAAGCATTAACTCCTTACTCCGGGCAGACCATACCAACCTACATCCCTCTACCTGCTGATCCACCTCTTCGGGAGCTTCACGCAACTTAATCAACTATGCTAGAGCCCATAATAGCTTGTGGCTGCACACGGAAGTTTCTGGCATGAAAATATCTCAGTTCCCTTTGAGCCTGGGTGGCGGACCATAGGATTATCACACAGGTACTCCGGGATATCCTAGGAAAACATTGGATTCCCTAGGTGCCCAACAAACAATCCACCCAGATGTGTATTCAAGTTGCCACCTTAAGTTGAACCATTAATTAACAATCTCACATCTGTCATGGATTTCACTCACCCAAACCACATCTACAAGCATAGCATAACAATATAAGCAATACATAGAAGTAACTCCCAAGGTTTGAATATAACAGGGCAATAGGTTCTATCTCATTAACTACTTCCCAACCCACATGTTAATCACATCTTAATCATTCAATGTTTTAGGATTGGAACTAATGCATAAAAACTGGGTGATAAAGGGGTATGATCAAAGTGTTACTTGCCTTGCTAACGATCCGCAAAACCTAGGGACCCGTAGTAGCACGCTTCGCACTCCGGGTGTTCTATCACAAACAAACAATAGCATACATAAGCAATCAAGCAAAGAAACACAGGTAAATCTCAAATAAGAAGATCTAACCAGAAAGTTCAACTTAAGAACTCCGGTTTGCGAAAAGAATCAAATCAAATGGAGCAACGAAACTCAAATTGCGAAAGAAACAAGATCTGTTTACTAATCTAGACTAAGGTCAAATTTTACAGTACCAAAATCTTGTTCAAGTTGATCAAACAGAAAGAGGGTTTTGAGACAAAGATCTAGGCACTTGAATCGCCTGATTCCGATAAACGGGCGAAAAGATAAACTGAAATGAAAATCGGATCAGAAATCGCGATTGAAATAATCGCAGAAAATCCGAGAAAAAGAAAACTGACAAACATGCTAACGAACGAACGTTCGTTGTCTGTAACTAACAAGCGAAAGCTGTTCGTTAAAACGAACGTACGAACGAACGTCCGCAAAGTAACTAAACCGAGAAAAACCGGTGAACCGATCTAAAAAAATGAACTAGGGTTTCTAAAAAAAGGATCGGTTCTTTTAAAAAAACCGAAACGGCGGCGAGACGTATACCTCCGGCAAGGCGGGGCGGATCCGGTGAGGCGGGGCTGCGGCGGCGGGGTGCGCGGGCGGCGGCGGCGTGGCAAGGGCGGCAGCGGCGGCGCTGCAGAGGCGAATGCGCGGCGGCAAAGGCGGTGGCAAAGGCGTGGCAAAGGCGGCAGCAGCGCTGCAGAGGCGGCGGTGGCGGGTATTTAAAGGAGGGGGCTGCTTGGGGGAGGGGCAAGCGGCGCGGGAGACGGAGTCCCGGCCGGACTCGGCGTCGGGCAGCGGCAGCGCTCGCGCGGTCTCCTGGAGGGAGACAGCGGCGCGGGCTAGCGGGCCGGCTCGGCTGCGCTTCGGCCCAGTCAGGCGCTGAGATATTTTTTTCAAATAATTTTGCCGGAACTAATAAATCCTAGAAAATAGAATAAAAATCTAAAAATGCCAAAACAAATTTTCACCGTCTAAATAAAATATTTAGAACAAGATGAATATTTTCTTGGCCCTAAAATGCAGTTTTGAAATACGTGCAATTTTTCTAATTCAAATAAAATAGCAATAAACTCCGGATAAAATCAAATATTTGATTTTAATATTTTTCCTCCAATATTTCATTTATTTTGGAGAAGTCATATTATCTCCTCTCATATATTAAATATGAAATATTTTCGGAGAGAAAAATAATTAAAACCAAAAATCCTCGTTTCAATACTTGATAAAATTCAAAAATGAAAACAAAGAAATCCCCAACTCTCTCCGAGGGTCCTTGAGTTGCTTAGGTTTTCGAGGATCGAGAAACGAAATGCAATAAAATATGATATGCATGAATGATCTATGTATAACTTTCCAAATTGAAAATTTGGGATGTTACAAACCTACCCCCCTTAAGATGAATCTCGCCCTCGAGATTCGGGTTGGCCAGAAAATAGGTGTGGGTGGACTTTGCGAAGATCATCCTCTCGTTCCTAGGTGGCTTCATCCTCGGTATGGTGGCTCCACTGAACTTTGCAAAACTTGATAACCTTGCTGCGGGTGACCCGGCTGGTAAATTCAAGAATCCTAACTGGCTTTTCCTCATAGGTCAAATCACTGTCCAACTGAATCACCTCCAAGGATACTGTATCTCTTAACGGTATATCGGCCATCTCAGCATGACACTTCTTCAGCTGTGAAACATGAAATACATCATGAACTCCTAACAGTCCTTCAGGTAACTCCAACTTGTAGGCAACTTCTCCCATACATTCCAAAACATGATACGGTTCTACAAATCTCGGGGCTAAGTTTCCCTTAACTCCAAAATGTTTCACTCCTCGTAGGGGTGACACTCGCAGATATGCTCTATCTCCAATTTCATAGGTTATTTGCTTTTCGAATCTGCATAACTCTTCTGCCTGGACTGAGCTACCTTCAGACTATCTCGGATCAACTTAACCTTTTCTTCAGACTCCTTGATCAAATCTGGTCCAAACAACTGTCGGTCTCCAACTTCATCCCACATCAACGGTGTTCTGCACCTTCGTCCATACAGGTCTTCGAACGGTGCCATCTTCAAACTGGCTTGATATTTATTGTTGCATGAGAACTCCGCGTAGGGTAAATTGTCATCCCAACTAGATCCATAATCTAGCGCACAGGCTCTCAACATATCCTCCAGAATCTGGTTGACTCTCTCGGTCTGTCCATCTATCTGTGGGTGGAATGTTGTACTGAACTCCAACCTTGTCCCCAAAGTTTGGTGCAGCTGATGCCAAAACTTTGAAGTAAAGTGTGTTCCTCTATCTGATATGATGGTCCTCGGAACTCCATGCAGACATACGATCCTGGTCATATATATCTTGGCCAACTTTGCACTTGTATAGGTGGTTTTCACTGTGATAAAGTGAGCTACTTTGGTCAAGCGATCAACTACTACCCATATAGAATCATATCCTGATTTGGTCCTGGGCAATCCGGTGATGAAATCCATGCCAAGTTTATCCCACTTCCATTCGGATATCGACATAGGCTGTAACAATCCTGCTGGCTTTTGATGCTCAGCCTTCACTCTCTGACATACATCACATATAGCTACATAGTCGGCAATATCCTTCTTCATACCAGTCCACCAGAAATGTTCCTTCAAATCCAAATACCTCTTGGTGTTTTCCAGGGTGTATCGAGTATGGTGAGTCATGAGCCTCCTGAAGTATTATCTTCCTGATCTCTGTGTTATTGGGCACATAAACATGGTCCTCAAACCATAAGGTGTTGTGCTCATCCTCACGAAAACCTTTGGCCTTTCATTCGCTCATTCTCTCTTTTATCTCGGCAATCTCTTTGTCCTCCTTCTAAGCTTCTCGAATCTTTCCTAACAATGTAGACTGAACCTCCATTGTTGCAACAAAACCTCTAGGAACAATCTTCAATCGAAGTTCCCTGAGATCCTCTACTAACTCCTTTGGCAATCCCGTGCTCACTAGGGTATTGGCATAACTCTTCCAACTCAAGGCGTCGGCTACGACATTGGCCTTGCCTGGATGATAGTGAAGCTTCATGTCATAATCCTTTATAAGCTCCAACCATCTCCTCTGCCTAAGGTTCAACTCCTTCTGTGTGAAAATGTACTTCAAACTCTCCGTGTATACATCACAACGGTTTCCAATAAGGTAATGTCTCCAAGTCTTCAACACATGCACTACATCAGCCAACTCCAAATCATGCGTGGCATAATTCAACTCGTGCGGTTTCAGTTGTCGCGAGGCATACGAAACAACTCTTCCGTCCTGCATAAGCACACTTCCAAGTCCTAGGCGAGAGGCATCGCAATACACTTGAAATTCCTTACGTATATCCGGCAGAATCAACACTGGGGCTGTAGTCAAACGTTTCTTTAACTCGTGAAAACTCGCCTCACATTCTTCTGTCCATTTAAATTTTGTATCCTTCTTCAAAAACTCTGTCATTGGCTTCGCAATTTTGGAAAAATTCTCAATGAATCTCCGATAGTATCCTGCGAGTCCAAGAAAACTGCGGATCTCGCTAACTAAAGTGGGTGCCAACCATTCAATGACTGACTAAACCTTGGTGGAATCTACTGCTACACCTTCTCCTAATATAACATGTCCAAGGAATCCGACTTCCTTCAACCAAAACTCACATTTGCTGAAGTTAGCATACAACTGGTGTTCCCTGAGTTTCTCGAGAACTAAGCGCAAATGCTCTTCGTGCTCCTCCTCATTCTTCGAGTATACCATTATATCATCAATGAACACCACAACAAACTTAACCAAATATTCCATGAACACCTTGTTCATCATGCTCATGAAATAGGCGGGGGCGTTAGTCAGTCGAAACGACATTACCGTATATTCATACAACCCGTACCGTGTGGTGAATGCTGTCTTTGGTATGTCCTTCTCTTGTATCTTCAGCTGGTGATATCCAGATCGCAGATCGATCTTTGAAAACACCTTGGCTCCTTGCAGCTGGTCAAACAAATCATTGATCATCGGCAGTGGGTATTTGTTCTTGATCGTCACCTCATTTAACGCACGATAATCAACAACCATTCTTAGAGACTTATCCTTCTTCTCGACCAAAAAGTGGGGCTCCCCATGGTGAGGAACTCCGTCAAATGTAACCTTTCTCCAATAACTCCTTGATCTGTTTCTTAATCTCCTCCAGATCATTTGAGGGCATCCGATATGGTCGCTTCGATATAGGCTCGGTGCCTGGCAATAGTTCTATCAAAAACTCGATGTCTCGATCCGGGGGCATGCCTGGTAACTCCTCTGGAAAAACATCCGGGTAATCCTTCACTACAGGCACTTCCTCCTGAACAACTCCCGTGAGGGTATTTACTTGGCTAGTCCTAGGCGCATGCCTAGATACATACTTGATCCTTTTTCCCTCCGGGGTGGTGAGAAAAATCGACTTACTAGCACAGTCAATGCTTCCTCCATACTTTGACATCCAGTCCATGCCTGATTTCGCATCCAATCCTTGTGACTCCAAGATTATTAGGTCAGACGGGAAAACATGGCTACCAATGGTTAAGGGTATCTGGGCACCATCGACTAGCCATATACTCTGCTCCTGGTGAACTCACTAACAGAGGGGTCCTAAGGGTTTGGGTTGGTAGTTTAAACTTATCCATGAATTCCCTTGATATGTATGAATGTGATGCACCAGTATCAAAAAGAACAAGGGCGGTAAAAGACTTAACCAAAAAACTTACCTATAACCGCGTCTGGCTGCTCTTCAACTTCCTCCACGTTAACATGGTTCACTTGTCCTTTTTTGAATGGATTGGGCTTCTTTCTAGTGCTCCCATTGCCATTTCCATTCTTCACTAAAGGGCACTCCGTGGCATAGTGTCCAGTCTTCCCGCACTTGAAACAAGTAACCTGGCTTAGGTCTCTCTTAGCGGGGGTGGCTGGATTGGAACGGTTCTGATTGTTGCTTGCTCCATTCCCATTCCCATTCCTTGGGCCAGTATGATTATGGTTACTTCCTCCATTGTGGGTGTGGCCTCCATGGTTATGAACAAGTTCTCCCGAGTTCGGGGTTAGGCGAGGCTTCTGCTAAGCTCCTGAATTATACCTTCCTTGTCCATACTTCCTCTTATGGCTCTCAATCTGTTGCTGCTTCCCTTCAATCATAAGAGCCTTATCTACCAACACCTGGTAGTTGTCGAATGTTGCCACCATCAACTGCATGCTCATCTCATCATTCAGCCCTTCCATAAACTTCTCCTGCTTTGCGGCATCTGTGGCCACATCGTCAGGGGCATAGCGAGATAACTTGCCAAACTCATCCACGTACCGAGCCACGGTATGGTTCCCCTGGCATAAGTTGCGAAACTCACGCTTCTTCATACTCATAGCTCCAATATAGACATGGGCTGTACAGAAAGCTTGCTGAACTGGTCCCATGTAACAGTGGCTATAGGGTAGGTGACAGTGTAATTCTCCCACCATGAGGCTGCTGGTCCATCCAACTGATGTGCAGCAAAATGCACCTACTTAGCATCCGTACATCCTGTAGTGGTTAACTCCCTTCCAATCCTGCAGAGCCAATCATCTGCCACTATCGTCTCGGTGCTACTAGAAAATACTGGCGGCTGCAACCTCAGAAAGCGGGCTAAGTTATCAACTAGTGGTGGTGGCGGTGGGTTGTTGTTGTTGCCTTGGTTCTGAACTAACAACTACATCAGGGTATTCTGCTGCTGGATCAACTGAGTGAGCTCCGGTGGGAAAGTAAATCCGGGGTCACGTCTTGGATACATCTGATGGGTTTAGAGGGGAGAGATTAGAATATAATGGGGTCTAATGGGAAAACACTACTCACATGCACATGACATAAACACAATCATTTCACTCAATCAATCAAGCAAGGGCATACAATCGATCTAACTATCGTTACAAAAGTGCTCGGACTATACTATATACATGGTGGAATACTACTACTGATGTGGTGGTCTACTAAAAATATTCCTCGGTTGAAGACTCCATGATGTCTGCTCCAGCTTCGTCTTCATAGTCATCATCGCTATCGTCGGGGTCCGAGTCGGTGTCATCGATGATGATGTAGTCCTCCGGGTGAATCTCCTTGGGTTCTTCGTCTTCTCCTCCTGGTGCGGGGTCTCCCATGAATACTCCTAGCTTCCTTTCCAGATCGTCATTCTTGTCCACTAGTACGACGATTTCCTCCTCATAATCTTCACGTGTAGCCTTGAGTTCTTCCTCCAGTTCCATGATCCTAGTCATTGCCTTCTTCAGATCTATCATTCCTGCGCACATCTGGTTTTCCTGGCGAGAATGTGTTGGTTTATCTCCTGGATGAAAGCTGCAATTGATCTATCCTTCCTGGTGTTGATCATCTCCCATTGCTCATCTCGTCGCCCACAAATCTGGTAGATAGTATCCTTAAGCTCCTTATGGAAAACTTCTGCAATGCGTCCCATGGTGATGTGAGCTGCCATACTCTTTCCTAGACTCCAGGTTAGTGCATCAAAGGAAAACTCTATGGGTTTAGTGACTGGCGTGAATGTCCTTCCTGGCACTTGAACTTGAATCATCCATCGCTCCTCTTCTGGTAAAGTGGCGTTGTAAGTCCCGGTGAAGCTTGGTATTCCAATGTTTAGGTACCTAGTGACTTCCTTCAAGTGTCGTCCAAAAGGTGCTTCTTCATCCGGTTGTGCAAACTTTTTCCTTGCGTCCACCATCCTAAAGAGTAGAAAATGGAGAGGAGTCAGAAATGAGAAGAGAATAGTGATCTAGGACTTTAGCTTAGTGGTCATGTCCTATACTCAGCGTGTGCTCTGATACCATCTTGTAGCGACCCGACCTCAAACGGTCAAGTCTCTGTGCTTCAATGTCATCCCTATATCGGTAATGCTAAAACACACAGTACTCGAGGATTTATAACAGGGTAGCAATCACACTCTTATTACATCGAATGTCTCAAAAGAGAACTTATTACAATAAATATGGCTTAAGGCCATCTAATACGATAACAGCGGAAGGCTTGGAAGATAAAGTGAGTCCATCAACTCCAACGACATAGCTGAGCTACACGGCAATGACCTAACGAACCTTACTCGTCGTCTGAAAAGTCTGCAACATAATACGTTGCAGCCCGAAAGCGGGTCAACACATGGAATATGCTGGCAAAATAACACAGTAGAGCAAGAACAGAATAATGCTATTACTACATGCATATTTGGCTGGTGGAAAGCTCTATGGTTATAGTTTTTGTGAAAGGCCAATTTTTCCCTACAACAAAGGAATATATTTTATTTAACTATCATGGTAGTTGAAACCTCATTGAAAAGGTTCCTCCAACTCAATCCCAATTAGAAGTAATTATCAACCCAACAATATTAATTTAGAGTGATGAGATACATATGATAATCCAAGTACTAGATACTCAAGATGTCCATAACCGGGGACACAGCTAACCATGATTAGTTTATACACTCTGCAAAGGTTTGCGCACTTTTCCCCACAAGACTCGATCTCCTCCATTGGATTTCTCGCACTACATGGTGTTTGAGAAACGGATGACCGACACACAGTCTTTCAGAAGCATTAACTCCTTACTCTGGGCAGACCATACCAACCTACATCCCTCTACCTGCTGATCCACCTCTTCGGGAGCTTCACGCAACTTAATCAACTATGCTAGAGCCCATAATAGCTTGTGGCTGCACACGGAAGTTTCTAGCATGAAAATATCTCAGTTCCCTTTAAGCCTGGGTGGCGGACCATAGGATTATCACACGGGTACTCCGGGATATCCTAGGACAACACTGGATTCCCCAGGTGCCCAACAAACAATCCACCCAGATGTGTATTCAATTCGCCACCTTAAGTTGAACCATTAATTAACAATCTCACATCTATCATGGATTTCACTCACCCAAACCACGTCTACAAGCATAGCATAGCAATATAAGCAATACGTAGAAGTAACTCCCAAGGTTGGAATATAACAGGGCAATAGGTTCTACCTCATCAACTACTTCACAACCCACATGTTAATCACATCCTGATCATGCAATATTTGAGGATTGGAACTAATGCATAAAAACTGGGTGATAAAGGGGTATGATCAAAGTGTTACTTGCCTTGCTGACGATCCGCAAAACCTAGGGACTCGTAGTAGCATGCTTCGCACTCTGGGTGTTCTATCGCAAACAAACAATGGCATACATAAGCAATCAAGCAAAGAAACACGGGTAAATCTCAAATAAGAAGATCTAACCAGAAAGTTCAACTTAAGAACTCCGGTTTGCGAAAAGAATCAAATCAAACGGAGCAACAAAACTCAAACTGTGAAAGAAGCAAGATTCGTTTACTAATCTGGACTAAGGTCAAATTTTACAGTACCAAAATCTTGTTCAAGTTGATTAAACAGAAAGAGGGTCTCGAGACGAAAATCTAGGCACTTGAATCGCCTGATTCCAATAAATGAGCAAAAAGATAAACTGAAACGAAAATCGGATCAGAAATCATGATTGAAATAATCATGGAAAATCCAAGAAAAAGAAAACTGACGAACAGGCTAACGAACGAACATTCGTTGTCTGTAACTAACGAGCGAAAGCCGTTCGTTAAAATGAATGTACGGACATACGTCTGCAAAGTAACTAAACGAACTAGGGTTTCTAAAAAACCCGGATCGGTTCTTTTAAAAAACGAACGGCCGCGAGGCGTATACCTCCGGCGAGGATCCGACGGCTAGCGGGCCGGTTCGGCTGGGCTTCGGCCCAGTCGGGCGCTGAGATATTTTTTTAAATAATTTCGCCGGAACTAAATAAATCCTAGAAAATAAAATAAAAAACTAAAAATGCCAAAACAAATTTTCACCATCTAAATAAAATATTCAGAACAAGATGGACATTTTCTTGGCCCTAAAATGCAGTTTTGAAATACGTGCAATTTTTCTAATTCAAATAAAATATCAATAAACTCCGGATAAAATCAAATATGTGATTTTAATATTTTTCCTCCAATATTTCATTTATTTTGGAGAAGTCATATTATCTCCTCTCATATATTTAATATGAAATATTTTCGGAGAGAAAAATAATTAAAACCAAAAATCCTCGTTTCAATATTTGATAAAATTCAAATATGAAAACAAAGAAATCCCCAAATCTGTCCGAGGGTCCTTGAGTTGCTTAGGTTTTCGAGGATCGAGAAAGGAAATGCAATAAAATATGATATGCATGAATTTTCTATTTATAACATTCCAAATTGAAAATTTGGGATGTTACAATAATGCCTTTGAGTGCGATGATATGCTCCTTCAACAAAATATTTTCATGTGTGAGATACTTATTTTGTATACGAGCTAACTCAATCATCTTGAAAGCTTCGATCTCAGTTGGGGTAAGAAGATTGCGATCAAGTTGAAGGATGTCTTCTGTTGCCGGAACTTGGTCCTCCGTGGCCTTCTTGATCCCTTCATCCTTGTTGATCTCCATGGGTTCTTCTCTCTTCAGCTCTATCTTCATTAGCCAAGCATCGTTGCCCTCATGGTTGGAGGAGGAGGGAGACGACATAATGCCTAGCCTTGATAACCCTGACAGAAAACAGCTCGAAATGAAGACAAGAGATATTTGTGTGATACAGAGGTCAAAACCTTCGGGAGGTTATATAATGAATTTTTACCAACCAAAATATGTGTCGTGTAAGAAAACGGAGTCCGAAGAGCACATGAGGTGCCCACGAGGTAGGGGGCGCGCCCAGGGGGTAGGGCACGCCCTCCACCCTCGTGGAGCCCTTGTGTCCCTCCCGGACTGCTTCTTATTTTTATATTTTTCTAAATATTCCAAAACGGAAGAAAATTGCCATTAGAACTGTTTTGGAGTCGGTTTACTTACCGTACCACGTACCTATTCCTTTTTGGAGTTTGAGACGTTCCAGAAAGTGTCCCTTATGTATTCCTCTAGGGTTACGGTTTCAATAACATTGGTTTCAACATTTATAGGATTACCTGAGATATAATGTTTAATTCTTTGAACGTTCACCACCTTCGGATTTGTGCCTTCGAAGTTGTTGATTTTTATGGCACCGGAACGATAGACCTCCTCGATAACATCAGAACCTTCCCATTTAGAGAGAAGTTTTCCTGCAAAAAATCTTAAATGAGAGTTTTATAATAATACATAATCACCTACATTATACTCACGCTTTTGTATTCTTTTGTCATGCCATCTTTTGACTTTTTCTTTAAACAACTTGGCATTCTCGTAGGCTTGGGTTCTCCATTCATCAAGTGAGCTAATGTCAAATAACCTCTTCTCACCGGCAAGTTTAAAATCATTGTTTAGCTCTTTAATAGCCCAATAAGCCTTATGTTCTAGTTCTAGAGGTAAGTGACATGCTTTTCCATAAACCATTTTATTCGGAGACATACCCATATGATTTTTATATGCAGTTCTATAGGCCCATAATGCATCATCAAGTATCTTGGACCAATTCTTTCTTGATCTATTAATAGTCTTTTCCAAAATTAATTTGAGTTCTCTATTGCTCAATTCTACTTGACCACTAGACTGTGGGTGATAAGGAGATGCAATTCTATGATTAACATCATACTTAGCAAGAATTTTACGGAAAGCACCATGAATAAAATGTGAACCACCATCAGTCATTAAATATCTAGGGACTCCAAACCTTGGAAAAATAACTTCTTTAAGCATCTTAATAGAGGTGTTATGATCAGCACTACTAGTTGGAATAGCTTCTGGCCACTTAGTAACGTAATCAACAGCAACTAAAATATGTGTATATCCATTAGAGGCAGGAAAAGGTCCCATATAATCAAAGCCCCAAACATCAAATGGTTCAATAGAAAGTGAATAATTCATAGGCATTTCTTGACGTCTACTAATATTACCAATTGTTTGACATTCATCACAAGACATGACAAACTTATGGGCATCCTTGAAGAGATTAGGACAATAAAAACCGGTTTGCAATACCTTGTGTGCAGTTCTATCTCCAGCATGTGTCCTCCATAAGCCTCGGATTGACACTTGCGTAGGATCTGTTCCTGTTCATGCTCAGGTACACAACATCTAATAACACCATCTACTCCTTTATAAAGATGTGGATCATCCCAGAAGTAATGTCTTAAATCATAGAAAAACTTTTTATTTTGCTGGTATGTGAAACTAGGTGGTATAAATTTAACAATGTAATTATTATAATCAGCGTACCATGGAGCAGTGTGAGAAGCATTTATGACATTTAATTATTCATCAGGAAAGCTATCATCAATATGAAGTGGGTCATCAAGAACATTTTCTAACCTAGACAAGTTGTCTGCAACGGGGTTCTCAGCTCCCTTTCTATCAATAATATGCAAATCAAATTATTGTAGCAAGAGAACCCATCTAATAAGTCTAGGATTAGCATCTTTCTTTTCCATGAGATATTTAATAGCAACATGATCAGTGTGAATAGTTACTTTAGAATCAACAATATAAGGTCTGAACTTATCACAAGCAAATACAACTGCTAAGAATTATTTTTCAGTAGTAGCATAATTTCTCTGAGCATTGTCTAGAGTTATACTAGCATATTGAATAACATTTAATTTCTTATCAACTCTTTTCCCTAGAACAGCACCTATAGCATAATCACTAGCATCACACATAATTTCAAAGGGTAAATTCCAATCAGGTGGCTGAACAATCGGTGCAGAGATCAATGTTTTCTTAAGTATTTCAAATGCTTATACACAATCATCATCAAAAACAAATGGTATATCTTTTTGTAATAAATTAGTCAGAGGCCGAGAAATTTTTGAGAAGTCCTTAATGAACCTCCTATAAAAACCAGCATGACCAAGGAAACTTCTTATACCTTTGATGTCCTTGGGACATGGCATCTTTTCAATAGCATCAACTTTAGCTTTATCAACTTCAATGCCATCTGAGCATCTGCAATCTTTGAGCCCTTCTGAAAGCACTCTTCCGCCTTCTTCCGATTGCCTATAACAGTGATCACACCTTTGGGGCCAGGCATCTTCAGTTTGAGATACACGTAACATGGCCGGGCCATGAAGCGTGCGTAAGCTGGCCTGCCCAAAATGGCGTGATAAGCACTTTGGAAGTCCACAACCTCGAATGTCAACTTTTCCTTGCGGTAATTCTTTGAATCACCAAAAACCACATCAAGAGCGATCTGGCCGAGTGATTGGGCTTTCTTCCCAGGAATGACTCCGTGGAAACTCATGTTACTGGTGCTGAGCCTGGACATCGGAATGCCCATTCCTTTCAATGTTTCAGCATACAGTATGTTCAGGCCACTGCCACCATCCATCAGGACTTTAGTCAGTCGAGTGCCTTCAACAATTGGGTCGACCACCAAAGCTTGCCTCCCAGGGGTGGCAATGTGCGTTGGGTGATCAGACTGGTCGAATGTAATGGCAGTCTGAGACCACTTCAGGTAACTGGGTGTTGCCGGGGCAACCATGTTCACCTCTCGGTTAATGACTTTCAATCGACTTTTGCTTTCGACATCGGCAAAAATCATCAGGGTGGAATTGACTTGGGGGTATCCATCGTCACTGTCTTCCTTGTCCTCGACTCTGTCCGACTCTTTTTCCTTATCCTTGGACTGCTTTCCTTGGAACTGCTGGATCAGGAGCCGGACTGTCGAGTGGTATGCTTTGGATAAATAAAATTACCCTCTTCATCCTTCTTGGTGTGGATGTGACATGGCAGATCCAAAACATCATTTCCGTCTTGATCCTTGACTTTCTTGGGCTTCCAGGGGCCTTTGGGTTTTCCCTTGAAATTTCCCTGGGTTGCGGCCAGGGCCTCCCCAGGGGCGGCTGGCTCGGCCTTCCGCTTCTACTTCCGACTGGAATTGCCTCAGGTTTCCTGGGCGACTACTTTCTGCTTGCCACTCCGGAGTCGATCTTCATCTTCTCCGTTAGCGTACTTGGTGGCAATCTCCATCATACGATTCAGAGACATCTCTCCAGTTCGACCGAACTTCAGATTCAACTCTCTGTATTTAACACCTTCCTTGAAGGCACAAACTGCTTGATGGTCTGGCACATTCTCAACCGAGTGATGCAGCGTGATCCACCTCTGGATGTATTCCCTCAGAGTTTCATTCGGATTCAGCACGCAAGACCGCAACTCTGTAAGGCCTGCAGGTTGCTTGCATGTTCCTTCAAAGGTCATGATAAACACTCGGGAGAGGTCCTCCCAAGTGTAAATGCTGCTGGGTGCTAACTGATTTAGCCACGCTCTGGCCGAGCCCTCTAACATGAGAGGAAAATGCTTCATGGACACCTCATCATTGCCACCGCCAATCTGTACAGCCACTCGGTAATCTTCGAGCCAGGTGTCAGGCTTAGATTCACCGGTGAACTTGCTGATTCCAGTCGCCAGCCTGAAATTGGGAGGAATCACTGCGGCTCTGATGGCTCGACTGAAACACTCTGGCCCTGAAGCACGTACTCCGCTGCAGGCAGGCGCATCTCTGTTGTGGCCTTCTCGATGAGCTCTGTTCCTGTCAACCAAACCTTGAACGAGGATGGATCTCGCATCAAAGCCTGGGTCTCTGGGGTCGACTGGAATCCTCTTCCCAACACTATGAGGGCGTCTGTCATCTTTCCGTCGAGGCCCATATGACCCACTCCTCGGGGGAGGGGTTGGCACCCGACATCGATCATCACGGTCGAATCGGTGATCATACTACTCATTCCTCCTGTAATGGCCACGCCGGTCACCACGTCCCTCACGCCTCGGGAGCGATCTCGGGCTGTGAGCCGACTCGACTGTATCTGTTGCGACAGATCGACTGTGGATCCTATTCCGCGACTGAGAGACAGCGGAATTCTGGTTTCCCGCCTCCCGGAGCAATGCTCTGATCTGTAACAAGCCCCTTCCAGCCTCCGACTAGGAGGGCTGAATCGATTCTGCTATACGGGCCACGGCGGCCAAATTCTGAACTGGGGTTCGATATACCTGCGTCGGCGGGAAGAGCTGGCGTCGACTAGACTCGGGAGCCCGCTGACGTGCTTGCTCGTCGAGTGCTCGCTGGAGATTCTCCAGTCGAGTGCGCTCGGCCAAGTTGGCCAAACGCGCATCCTCCAAGGCCCGGGCCTCGGGGGTCTCTCCGACGATAGGAGTGCGGAGCGCGTCCATGTTCCGGCGGCGAAGCTCCTCTCGCTGTAATGACGTGAGAGGTTCGGGGAGATACTCATCGTGGGGATGCAACGGATCGCCCCCACCCGCGCCTCCATCAGCGCGAGGGAAACTGGGAGGACTGTGCGTTCCGTCGACCGCCAGAATCTCAGCCGCTGGGTCGCTGCTGTCGCACTCGGATGCGGTCTCTGCGGAGCCAGTCGACAGGTCGAACAGGCCGCAGAGGGATTCATCGGGCTCGATTGCCGCGACTTGTGGGGCTGCCGACTGGCGGGCCATGGCATGCCTCACCCACCGCTGGAGTCTTGACCGACCGGAGTGCTTGCGCTGGTGGGAGACAGGGCGGGGAGACGATGTAGGGGCCGACCGATACTGGGTCGATGGCTGCCGCAGGAGGACGCCACGAATGCATGCGCGGAAGTGCGTCGCACAGCGGACGGGTAGCGCGTCGATGTCGAGTGGTGCCTCCCGAAGCCAGGCGGAGTCATCGACGATGAAGGTGAGCGCGCCGAGACGGATCTCGCGGTCCTCCACCAAAACTCCGCAAGAAAACATGATCAAAGGGATCGGAAAAGATCGCAACTTCTCCAACTAAGCGCTAAGATTCCTGCCCCACGGTGGGCGCCAACTGTCGTGGTTCTAACTCTGACAGTGATGTAGGGGGGTGAATATGGAGAGGCTAGATCTTAGCTATTGGGAAGTTGTTACACGCGAGGTTTACGAGTTCAGGCCCTTCTCAGAGGAAGTAATAGCCCTACGTCTCGGAGCCCGGAGGCGGTCGACTAGATTATGCGTGTATGGATACAGGGGTGCGAACCCTTCATACTGAGGAGGGGGGTGGCTTATATAGAGTTCGCCGGACCCCTCCTACCCTCAGTAATGCAGGGTTTAAGGTACATTTAAGGTTGGGCGTTTCTGGTAACATCCCTAATAAAGTGCTATAATGATCATAAAGACTACTTAACAGCCGACCGTTTGCCTGCGGAGTGACTTTAGGTCTCCTGGCAGTCAAGTGGTTGGCTTCATGGTCGAGTGATAGCTTCTTGGTCGAGTGTCTTGAACCCGTCGAGTGGGATACCTTCAAGTCGATTGAAGGGTGACTTCTCCTAGGGGTGTCCTAGGGTAGGACTCTTTGGTCAGGTATGTGTCCCTACCCTAGGTACATGTCTTCATCAGGGTATTCATCACGTAGGCGATCCTCGCGTTCCCAAGTGGCTTCATCTTCAGAATGGTGCGACCACTGGACTTTGAGGAACTTTATCGCCTTCTGACGTGTGCGGGGTTCAGCTTGGTCGAGATTGCGGACCGGATGCTCTTTATAGGAGAGGTCCTGTTGCAATTCGAGCACTTCATGATCCACTGCTCGGATTGGATCCTTGAAGCAACGGCGGAGCTGTGACACGTGGAACACATCGTGAACCTGAGAAAGGTTCGGCGGAAGCTCCAGTTGATATGCCACTTTTCCACGCCTTTCGAGAATAGTGAAGGGTCCAATATAGTGAGGAGCTAGCTTGCCCTTGATCCCGAAGCGGTGAGCACCCTTCATTGGTGTAACTCGAAGATAAGCCTTTTCGCCAGGTTGATAGACCATGTCTTGGTGATGACGGTCATACTGACTTTTCTGACGTGACTGAGCAGTCTTGAGATTCTCGCGAATAATGTGAACTTGTTCTTCGGCCTGTTGGATAATATCCGGACCGAAGAGTGGACGTTCCCCAGTTTCTGACCAGTTCAGAGGGGTCTGACACTTTCGTCCATATAACACTTCAAAGGGGGACATCTTCAGACTAGCTTGATAGCTATTATTATAAGAGAACTCGGCATATGGAAGAGATTCCTCCCATTTCTTGTCAAAGGAAAGTACACAAGCTCAAAGCATGTATTCGAGAACTTGGTTGACACGTTCAACCTGACCTTGCGACTAATGATGAAACGCCGTACTGAACGACAGATGAGTCCCCATAGCTTCTTGGAAACTTGCCCAAAATCTTGAAGTGAATAAGCTGCCACGGTCTGAACTTATAACCAGTGGAATACCGTGAAGTGAAACAATTCTGGACATGTAGAGATTGCAACCTGACTAGCAGGGATTGTTTCTTTGACCGCCAGAAAATGCGCAACTTTAGAAAGCCGGTCAATGACGACAAGAATAGCATCATTACCTTTCTGCGATTTGGGAAATCCAGTGACGAAGTCCATTTCAACATGGTCCCGTTTCCATTCAGGAATAGAGATAGGTTGCAGAGTTCCAGCAGGCCTTTGATGTTCAGCTTTGATACGACGGCAAACGTCACACTCAGCAACATAACGAGCAATGTCCTGCTTCATATTAGACCACCAGAATCTCTGACGGATGTCCTGGTACATCTTTGTACTACCGGGATGAATAGACAAAGGCGTATCATGAGCTTCTTTTGTAACCTTTTTAGTCTGATCCAGGTTTTTCCTCGAACATGGTACCACTAGGCGGCCTTTGAAGTACAAGGCACCATCATCGGCGATAGTGAAGAATGAGGGCTTTCCTTCTGCTTGAAGGCGTTTAATCTTATGGACTTCAGAGTCATAACCTTGAATAGTCTTTATACCATCTACGAGATCTGGTATGACAGCCAGGGTATTTAGAGAACCCTTAGTAACAACACGAAGATTCATCTTCTGAAACCCTGGGGGAGGGGGCGAGTGCTCCAGGAGGAACAATATGAAGGTTCAGCTTTCTAAATTCTTCGACCAGCGAGGGCTGAACTTTGTGAACCTGGAGGTGGTTGCAGTAAGACTTGCGGCTCAAGGCATCAGCCATTACATTAGCCTTGCCTGGGGTATAGGATATACCAACGTCAAAGTCTGCAACAGTCTCCATCCATTTCTGCTGACGGAGGTTCAGGTCTAGCTGAGTAAACAGATACTTCAGACTTTGATGGTCGGTGAAGATCTCGCAACGATTAATGAGAAGGTAATGTCGCCACTGTTTCAAAGCATGAATGACAGCAGCAAGCTCGAGGTCGTGAACTGGGTAGTTTTCTTCATGAGGGCGCAGTTGACGAGAGGCATAAGCAATCACTCTGCGCTCTTGCATTAGGACACAGCCTAATCCTTGACGGGAAGCGTCACAGTAAATGACGAAGTCCTTCTTAGTATCAGGTGGAGCAAGCACTGGGGTAGAACTCAACTTGTCTTTGAGCGCCTGGAAACTTTCCTGACACTTGTCTGTCCATTCGAACTTGACACCCTTATGCAACAGATTAGTCAGAGGCCTGGCAATCTTGGATAAGTTCTCGACGAATCGACGGCAATAGCTGGCGAGACCGAGAAAACTTCGGACTTGCTTGACATTCTTCGGAGGATTCCAATCGAGAATAGCCTGAACTCGTTCAGGGTTGATGGCAATACCATCCTTGGATATGACATGCCCAAGATAGGTTACTTTGGGGAGCCAGAATTCACACTTGGAATACTTAGCATACGGTTGATGCTCTCGAAGCTTCTCCAGCACAAGACGAAGATGTTCAGCATGTTCTTCTTTGTTCTTGGAAAATACAAGGATATCATCCAGATAAACCACGACAAACTTGTCGAGGTAATCCATGAATATATAGTTCGTCAGACGAGAGAAGGTGGTGGGAGCATTCGTTAAGGCGAATGACATGACGGTGTACTAGTATGACCCATACCGAGTCACGAAGGCGGTTTTTGGGATATCCTCTTCACGAACACGGATCTGGTGGTAACCCAACCTCAAGTCGAGTTTGGAGAACACTGATGAACCAGCCAGTTGATCATAAAGATCATTAATCCGAGGAAGAGGGTATTTATTCTGAATGGTAGCTTGGTTTATAGGACGGTAGTCTTGGACTAATCGGTTCGTCCCATCCTTCTTCTTAACAAAGAGAGAAGGTGCTCCCCAAGGAGAGCAACTAGGGCGAATGAAACCTTTGACAAGTGATTTGTCGATTTCCTCCTTAAGCTCAATGAGTTCATGCGGCGGCATCTTGTAGGGTCGTTTGGCTATAGGGGTGGTGCCTGGTTTCAAGTCAATGATGAATTCGAAAGCTCTAGCAGGGGGAATCCCTAGAAGTTCTTTCGAAAAGAATCTTGGAATTCACGAACGACGGCAATGTTTTCAATGCCCTCGAGTAGTGCAGCGTTCAACACATTCAAGGCATAAAGTCGTGCCTCGGCGTTTTGAACTAGATGAGCCTAGTAAGTAACTATTTCGTCAGAAGGATGTAGCAGATGGACGGTCTTAGTGGCGCAAACTATAGAAGCAGTATGCGCTTTCAACCAATCCATCTCCAGAATGAGGTCGATGTTAGACGACTTCAGGATAATGGGAGAGGCATAGAATTCCAGCCCTTCGATTTCCACAGGGACGTCGATGCCAACCATTGAGGTTTGACATTGTCCCACGGGGTTTTTTACCAATACCGAAGTGTTCATATCCTCAGATTTAATGCCATGCTTGTATGCAAAATCTTCTGACATGAATGAATGTGATGCTCCTGAATCAAATAAAACAGATGCAGGTACTGAATTTACGAGGAGTGTACCCATCACAGTAGCAGGCTGGTCTTGAGCTTCATTAAGATCAACGTGGTTGGCATGAACACGACCATAAGACCTGGCATTGTTGTTGCGAGGCTGGTTGTTTCCACAGCCAGCTGCGGGAAGGGCCAGTTGATTCTGATTCTGATTGCAGTCTCTAGCACGGTGACCTGGCTGACCACACTTGTAGCAGAGACCAATATTTGGACTGGGAACAGGAGCTTGGGGTGGTGGAGCTGGAAGTCTTGGCTGCCTAGTTGGTGGGGGAGGCAGACGTGGTGCAGCATAGGACTGCCTTGGAGCAGGTGCAGTTGGCTGATACATGATGTTGGGAATCCATATCCTACGCTTCTGCGAGGACGGGCCCAAAGATGAGCCCGTGTCACGGTTGCGCCTGTGAGAGCTCTGGTGTTCCTGCAGACCAGTTTCAACATTGATGGCATTGTTCACCAAGGTGGCGAAATCGGCAAAGTCATGCACTAGAAGTGCGAGCTTGATATCAGCTTGAAGGCCATCACAGAACTTCTCCTATCTGCGTGCATCAGTTGCAATGTCTTCTTTAGCATAGCGGGACAAGTCCAGAAACTCCCGTTGATAAGCTTCCACAGTTTTGTTGCCTTGGGTGAGACTACGGAACTTGCGCTTCTTACGGTCCATGACTCCCTGAGGAATGAAGCGAGCACGGAAAGCAGCTTGGAAGTCTGGCCAGGTGATGACTGTTCCAACCGGCAGAGTACGCCTGTGGCTGTCCCACCATTGAGAAGCGGGTCCTTTCAGGAAGAAGGAAGCAAAGGTGACATAGCTGGCAGGGGCTACATCAGTAGACTCCATTTCGTAGGTGATGTCACGGAGCCAGTCATCAGCATCCAGAGGCTGAGTTGAGCTACGATACACAGTTGGGTTGAGGCGCATGAAATCCTGCAGAGTCACTTGGGCTGGCTGCTGGTTCATATTGGGGCGAGGAAACTGAGCCATCATATTTTCCATGAATTGGCGGTTCAGCTCTAACTGTTGGATCATACCAGCCATGTACTCAGGCGGTGGTGGGGCATGGCCACCACGACCATGGCCACCTGGTCTAACCATCCTGCCAATATATAACAGGGGTAGTTCAGCATTGAGAATTCGCAAGGGCAAAAATCATTCATGATGAAACATGCATAATGAAAGGAACACGATAGATGCTACATAGTAGTTGGCATATCTTACAAAAGAGATCATGCATAGAGTTCGGTACACAGAGTTCAATACACAAACTAAGAACATCATAGGCGGCAGGCAGGCTCGTGGTGAATGCATCTAACACTAACAAGCAAGCCTACATCAGTCCCAGGAGGAACTGTGGAGGTAGATGTAGCCTGACAATTGGTACTGACACGAAGGGAAGACCTCCATGCTAGTAGCCTGGGGTCCACGGATACTCTGGTGCGGAACCCGATGCACAGGTGGCAGGAGAGGACCAAGTGCGGGAGAGTAGCCTCCCACATTTGGCCAGCCGACGCCCTGGGGCATCACGGTCCTGGAAGGGTAGATCGCAGAACGCGACAGATCACCAGATCGGACAAAGAGGTGCAACAGCATCAGAGCACAGTACAGGTGCCGACGGGTGGTGTACAACTCGTGGCGAAGAGCTCGGTTAGCTCTATCCAGCCCATCAGCATGCAGAACTAGGTTCTGATGGTAGAAGGGCTCTCGGGTGACGGTGGAGTAGGCAGCAGTGTAGTATCCCTCCACACCAACATCGGATGCGATAGCAATGTGCCTGAAGGGGGAGGTGTCCAACTCCTGATACTCTCCATGAAGACGTGTCAGAGCAGCATAAGCAGCATCGTGGACCTCCATGTCGATAGTCACTCCAACACCATGAGCAGTGTGCAACACGGTAGTGGAGTCATACTCCCGAGAGTAGAGGTGGAAGATGGCACGGTACTGCCCCTGGTTGAAGTCCTGGTACTCCTCATAGACGGTGTACTCAGGGTGCCAGCGGTAACCCAGATAGATCGTCATCACAACCAACACAGCAGGTGATCTTGAGGCACCAATGGCCGTCGTGTGGCGCATGACCTGTCTCGTGGGTTCCATCTGAAAACAAAGATGTTTCAGAGGAGTCAACTGACAGTGTGGACAATGTTCAATATACTACTCTAAATAATAGCTAGGGCTTATCCAACTTTGGGGTGAACATGGTCACGGGATCCTAATGTTAAAGTTAGTAAAATTGTTTAACCCGAGTAGAAGAGAGTTCAGAGTCCCAGAGTAAGGATCGAGGAGTAAAAGATCCTAAATTACCACCCAGATGGCGACGTGGGCCCGTAAGGCACACAGCCATGTTAGTAAAAGTTTTTGTAATGTCTAGACTCGACTTCGGCCAAGGGGTGTGGAAGGGGGATTCCTACAGGCAGTCGGCTATGATACCAACTTGTGACGCCCCCGATTTGATCGTACACTAATCATACACGCAAATGTGTACGGTCAAGATCAGGGACTCACGGGAAGATATCACAACACAACTCTACAAATAAAATAAGTCATACAAGCATCATATTACAAGCCAGGGGCCTCGAGGGCTCGAATACAAGAGCTCGATCATAGACGAGTCAGGGGAAGCAACAATATATGAGTACAGACATAAGTTAAACAAGTTTGCCTTAATAAGGCTAGCACAAACTGGGATACAGATCGAAAGAGGCGCAGGCCTCCTACCTGGGATCCTCCTAAACTACTCCTGGTCGTCGTCAGCGGGCTGCACGTAGTAGTAGGCACCTCCCGAGTAGTAGTAGTCGTCATCGACAGTGGCGTCTGGCTCCTGGACTCCATCATCTGGTCGCAGCAATCGAGTATAGGAAGGGGGAAAAGGGGGAGCAAAGCAACCGTTAGTACTCATCCAAAGTACTCGCAAACAAGGAGCTACACTACATATGTATGCATTGGTATCAAATGGATTGAGGGTATCATATGTGGACTGAACTGCAGAATGCCGGAATAAGAGGGGGATAGCTAGTCCTTTCGAAGACTACGCTTCTGGTAACCTCCATCTTGCAGCAGAAGAAGAGAGTAGATAGTAAGTTCACCAAGTAGCATCGCATAGCATAATCCTAACCGATGATCCTCCCCTCGTCGCCCTGTGAGAGAGCGGTCATCGGTTGTATCTAGCACTTGGAAGGGTGTGTTTTATTAAGTATCCGGTTCTAGTTGTCATAAGGTCAAGGTACAACTCCAAGTCGTCCTATTATCGAAGATCACGGCTATTCGAATAGATTAACTTCCCTGCAGGGGTGCACCACATTTCCCAACACGCTCGATCCTCTTTGTCCAGACACACTTTTCTGGGTCATGCCCGGCCTCGGAAGATCAACATGTCGCAGCCCTACCTAGGCACAACACAGAGGTCAGCACGCCGGTCTAAATCCTATGGCGCAGGGGTCTGGGCCCATTCCCCATTGCACACCTGCACGTTGCGTACGCGGCCAGAAGCAGAACTAGCCCCCTTAATACAAGAGCAGGCTTATGGTCCAATCTGGCGCGCGCCGCTCAGTCGCTGACGTCACGAAGGCTTCGGCTGATACCACGACGTCGAGTGCCCATAACTGTCCCCGTGTAGATGTTTCGTGCGTATAGGCCAGTGGCCAGACTCAGATCAAATACCAAGATCTCGTTAAACGTGTTATCTTGAAATAACCGCAAACGCCGAGCAGGGCCAGGCCCACCTCTCTCCTAGGTGGTCTCAACCTGCCATGTCGCTTCACCACAAAGATCCACACAGAGAGCTGTCGGGAAAGTATGTCCTTCCAGCCCCCAATTCGTGAATCAACCGCGGGTACTCCTCGAGGACTTTAGTCATCACATGTATCATGTATAAAGTATATAGTATATACCCGTAATCACCTCCCAAGTGATCACGGCCCGATAGTATAGCATGGTAGACAGACAAGAATGTAGGGCCACTGATGATAATCTAGAATCCTATACTAAGCATTTAGGATTGCAGGTAAGGTATCAACAGTTGTAGCAACAATGATAGGCTATGCATCAGAATAGGATTAACGGAAAGCAGTAACATGCTACACTACTCTAATGCAAGCAGTATAGAGGAGAGTAGGCGATATCTGATGATCAAGGGGGGGGGCTTGCCTGGTTGCTCTGGCAAGAGAGAGGGGTCGTCAACACTGTAGTCGTACTGGGTAGTAGCGGCGTTGGTCTCGGTGTCTAGCGAGAGAAGAGGGGGGAAGAAACAATAAATATTAAGCAAACAGATGCATAGCGATGCATGACATGACAAGCAGCGGTGATAGGGGTGCCCTAACGTGGTAAGAGGTGGTACCGGTGAAGGGGGAAAACATCCAGGAAAATATCCCCGGTGTTTCGCGTTTTTAGACAAATGAATCCGAAGGGCAAAGTTGCGTGTTGGCTATGCTAGGGATGTGTGGCGGATGAACGGGTTGCGTATCTGGATTCGTCTCGTCGTTCTGAGCAACTTTCATGTTGAAAATAATTTAATCCGAGTTACGGATTAAAAGATATGATTTTTTAAAGATTTTATTAATTTCTGGAATTTAATTAATTATTTAATTTAATTCGAAATTGGATTTATGACATCAGCCCGTTCGTTAGGGGTTGCTGGGTCAAACTGACGCGTGGGTCCAGTGGGACCCACCTGTCATACTCTGTTAGGTTAATTAGGGTTTAGTTAAACTAATTACTTTTTAATTAAACTAACAGATTAATTAGATTAATTAATTAGGATTAATTAACTTAATTAATTTAGTTAGTTAGTTAATTATTTATTTTTATTACTAATTATTTATTTATTATATGTATTTATTTATTATTATTATTTTAATTCTTTTTTTTGTAAACGTTCTGGGGCATGGGGCCCACTGTCATAGGCCCAGGGGGCGATGCGGGTTACGGGCGCGCGGGCGCTAGCCCGTTTGGCCGCACGCCCAGGCTACCAGGGGGCGTCGGCCACGGCGGGGCGCCGAAGCAGCACAGCGAGGGGGCGGGCACGCGCAGCGCAGGCGAGGCGCGGCCGACAAGCAGCGTTGGGTGGGGCGGGCCCGCGGTGAGCAGCTAGGTGGGGAGGAGAGCGTGTGGGCATGCGTGGCGGGGTGTGCGAGCAGGGGATGGCGACCGCGAGCGCGGCTGGTGGCCGGCGACGAGCGCCGGCCGCCGGGTGCGCGCGACGATGCAGGGACAAGGGCGGGGCGCGGCGCAGCACGCGAGCAGGGGGCTGCGTGGTGGCGCGAGCGGGCGCCGGCGGCTGACGAGCAGCAGGGCGGCAGAGGCCATGCGAGGCCGAGCCAGGGAAGCAGCAGCAGCAGCGGCAGCGAGCGGAACGCGGGTGTGGGGCTGCGCGAGCGAGGGGGGTCCGGGGCGCAAGCGACGCGCGGGTGCTGGGCGCACGAGCTCGCACGGTGGCGCGTCGAGCAGGGGAGGGAAGGAGAGGGGGGCTCACGGCGCGGAGTAGGGTTCGGGGCAGCGGGTATCGAGGTGGATAACGGGGACGACCGGCGGAGAGGAGAAGCAGGCCGGCGGGGAAGAGGCGCCGGCGAGGTCCAGGCGGGCTCTGGCGTGGTGGCGGGCGACGGCGTTCTTCGAGGTGGCGAGCGGCGCCTCCTCCTCGATCCCGATCCAATCGGGGAGAGAGGGAGATATTTTCGGGGGGGAGTGGGGTGTCGGTGGCGGTCCGGGTCCTAGGGGAGTGGATAAGGGGAGTGGGGGGGAGTGGCCGGCTGGGCCGGTTTGGGCCTGCCCAGTTGGGCCGGTGGCCTGCTGGGTTTTCTCTCTTTTTTCCTATTAGCTTGTTTTCTCTTTTGTATTTTCTTTGTTTTATTTATTTTCTATTATGTTTTATTTTATTTTAAATCATTTAGGCAATTTCTAAAAATGATTTTGCTGCACTATAATTACCTATGCCATTTTTGGCACAGCCCGGACATTTTTGTTTTAATTTTGAAAACTTTTATTATTTAACTTTATTTTATATTTGAATTTGACTCGGTTTTGAACTAACTGTAGATTAGCAACGGTAACCGTGGTGACATGGCACCATTAGCGTGGATTTACTGTAGCTTGATTACCCGGGCGTTACAATTATCTTGAAGAAAAGAACACTAGACGGAAAATAATTGCCATGAAAATTTTGATTGATCAAAAGGATTAGCACTCCTATAGGAATATGAGAACATCATTTAGAAAAGGTATGGAATCAACACTTGACACCGAAGCAACTTGAATACCATAACAAAGGACCTAGGTGCTACTTGAATTCCCACCTATGAGCTTCGGCACTCTGGTTATACAAACCTAGCATAATTAATACAAGGACCAACATTAAATAAGAGAAACCTAATAACATGCTACAACTCTCAATGTGTGAACACCCATCATCATTTAACCAGCTTCGCAAACTTGTCTACCTCAAACACTCAAAATTGCAACGACAATAGAGCTTATCGAAACTAGTATAGAAGCAATTTAAAACATCCGCGTCCTCAGGTAGTGAAACAACATTGATAATACTGCCACACAATGAACCATAACATAAGTATCTTTTGGTGATCAACTCCCCAAGACCTTGCCCAGTTAGACATGAGGCAACCAAAAAAACCCGCCATCCAGCCAATATCACAATAATTCCCAAAACCCGCGTGATCCTAAAAACTTTAAAGGGGATAAAGAATAGAATCAAAACACTTACGTCACACTTCCTCACCAAAGTGACGATGGGGAAAGGAGTAAAAACAATTTCTACTCTTCGAAACTGCCTAGTAGTTACCAATATAGTTTTTTTTATAGACTCAACAACGTACAATACCATGCTATTTGCACAGAAGTTATCAGGGGTACGTTTGTCAACAACTTTTATCACGGCGTAAGTTACTGTGATATTTGTATGTGAGTTATCAGTTTTGCTGTGCGTATATTACCAAGCTATTTACACAAAAATTGTTGATGGGAGGGGGGGTGGTATGTTTTTCAACAACTTTTATCCTGGGATCAGAAGTTACGAAGGTGTTTGTACATGAGTTAGTAGCTCTGTTGTGCTATATTATCATGCTATTTACAAAGAACTTACCGGGTATGCATTTTCAACCACTTTTATGCCCGGGTCAAAAGTTGTCGTGGTGATTGTACGTGAGATATCAACTTTGTTGCATGATATAATCATGCTATTTACACATAAATTGCCAGGTATGTATTTTTAACAACTTTTATGCCCGGGTCAAAAGTGATCGCGGTGTTTGTAGGTGAGTTATCAACTATGTTATGGGGATATTACCAAGGTTTTTACGCAGAAGTTATCGTGGTATATTTTTTAACAGAAGTTACCTCTTGCATTTACATACTAATTACACACTAATGGAAGGCACATGCTTTGCACGTGTGCATTCATAATTACAATTTTCACACAAACAAGAAGATTTAAAAAAATGAAGCACTTTTCATATGGAGTTTTAGCACAACCTCTTGCAAAGTTCCAATGTTCATGAAAATATTAATTTTCTTATGTTTTCAAAACATGTAAAGAGTAATGTTGGTTAACACTTACTTGACAAACTTGTTGTTGATATCCTCAAAGTGGTAAATCACACCATGGGGTCAAATTTTGTTCAAAAAGTAATTATCTCCATGCATTCTACATCACTTGAACGTAGATAGAATTAATGCACTCTATATCATGCATATCCAACATTTTTTTGCGAAAACGATAGGTAGGTATCATATAATACATGTATATGCATTGTAGCATTGTAACATTCATGCAATAAATGTGAGAATAGCCATTCCGCTTGACCTTTTGTTTTTATTTGAGGGTTGACTGCTCGACCTTCTACGTCCTGCCTTACCGCCTAGGCTAAAATATGGTTTTGGGCTGACAATCGGGGCATTTCCTATTTAATGCTTCAGGCGCTGGTTATAGGCTATATGGCAAACTGGCACACACCCCTTCCCACGCGCTGGGCCAGCCCTTTTCACCTTTTTTTTAAAAAAATGATGCGCGGGGAGACTCAAACTCGCAGCCTCCAGCTTATTTGTCACTCACAATAACCAACAGGACAATGTGCAAGTTGTGATAATGTTTTTTACTCTTTTCATTTATAATTACTTTAGCCGCTTTTTTTGTTTTGGATTTTTTCTAAACCTTTTGTTTTTTCCGTTTCCTTTCTATCATCCTTTTTTCTGTTTCTTTTTGAATTTTTTTAAAAAGCACTAACTTTTTAAATTATGATGAATTTGATTTTCAAATTGATGAACCTTTTCAAATTTTGACGCACTTTTTTCAAATCCGATGAATTTTTTCAAATTCATTGAACTCTTTTCCCAAGTTGATGATCTTTTTTTTTCAAATCTGATGAATATTTTCAAATTAGATGAACTTTTTTTCAAAATCGATGAACTTTTATTTCCAATTTTTGGCAATTTTTTAGAATTGATGAAAAGTTTCAAAATTGATGAGCTTTTTTCAAAATAGATAAGCTTTTTTATAAATTTTTATACAAGCTTCAATTTTCATATGCGCAGAATAGAAGGCCCCGATAATTGGCTATACGCATATGAACCTTGAAGCTTGCCAATGGGCCAATTGTATGGCGCCCAAGTCAAAAACGCCAACATTCCCTACCTCTGGCTGTCAAGCGGAGTTCCCTAAAAAAAGAACTTAATCGAGCGGATCGCCACCACACAAGTGCTGCTTCTCCCGTGTTTGCACCCCGACTAGTCGAACGCCGACCAAGCGCCATGAGCGGCGCAATGCATGACCTGGCCATCCGGCAATCATGCTCGCCTCACCCATTCATCATCATCAGGAATGACGGCGCCCGAATCCAGCAACCACAACCGCACACAACACACGCCATCATGCGGCACACTCCACGCCTCCACGACACCGACGCGTTGACGCAGGAGATACATGTGAAGCATGGAGGCTACCGTGGATTGTGGAGTTCCCTAGAAGAGTCTACTAGTTTTCAGGTTGGGCGAGACCACTTGGGTGGCGAATTCGAGTGACACGTGCTGTTCGATTTGATAGTTGATGGCTACAAATGAATCCATTAGAGAAGTGGTGGGTAAAACAAGAGAGAAGAAGGAAAAAAAATCAAATATTCAAAAAAATCATGTACTCTTCCATTTTAAATAGCATACCAAATATTCCCTCCGTTCATAAATATAAGTCTTTCTATATATTCCACCAAGTGACTACATACGAAGCAAAATGAGTGAATCTACACTCTAAAATATGTCTATATATATCCGTATGTTATATTTCATTTGAAATGTCTAAAAAGACTTATACTATTTAGAAACTCCCTAATGTTATCAGGATATTTACACATAAGTTAGCATGCAAATGTATTAAGTAAGTCACTAGCATCACCGATCCAGTTCGAGACTATGTGACAATTTGAGCATATGTTGGAGGATTTTGCCACATCCCTGACTTCTGGTAATGCACTAGGCTAGCCTCATCTTGAAAGAAACTTGAAATGGGGATTGCCTAAACCCCTGACATCAAAGGAATTCACTAGGTTCACCTAAAATATTTTCAGTAAATCCCAATGGCTTTCAAAAATGTTCATCATTTATGGGAAATGCTGTAAACAGTAACCAGAGGTGATGCACATTTTTCCATGACATATTTGGGCTCTGAATTAAATCATACTCTATTTGCATTTGGGCATTTAAATGCTATAAAATATTAAAAATGCTCAAATAATCATAAACTAAAATGTTTACTGTTGGATATATTCTAAACAGTAACCATGATTAGTTTCATGATTTTTGGAAATGCCTTAGCATTTTAATTAAGTCAAAACTATTGCAGAAAAAATAGAAAAACAGAAATAAAAAGAGAGAGAGAGAGAGAGTTACCTGGCCTAACCTGGCAGCCCACTTACCTGTGCAGCCCAGCCGGCCCATCTGGCCATGCCAGTCGTCCTCCTCCTTGCGCCAGAAGGACGAGGGCGTGTGGCCGCCGTGGGCGCACACGCACTGCGCCACCTCCTGCTTCCCACCACTGCCCCGATGCGCCTGGAGACGCCACGCCATCCCCGCAGAGTCCCCTCGAGCACTCCTCGCCCTCTCTCCCCTTCCCTGTCTCTCTCACGCGCCTCCACCGAGCGCGTCGTTGACGCCGACCGCCGTACGCGCAACTACAACCATTCCATCGCCTCCCCGTGCTGTCCCCTACGTCCGCCACGACACCTTGAAGCTCCCCCTCAACGCGAGCATCGCCAGACGCCCTGTCGCCTCGCCATCGACCCGTCGTCTCCGCACACGGCCGTGCATCGCCGCCGTCAAATCTGTCGCCGTTCGTGCCTCCACGAGCTCACCGAGAAGCTCTTCGTGACCGCGGTGAGCCCCCAGTCATTTCCTCCCTAACCCTGCCCCCTTTTGGTCGCCTTAGCCGTCGCCCCCTTGCTTACCGTAGCCGTCGCCGCACCGGCTCGTCGCCGGCGAAGCCCCGGTGACCAAATGGCCCCGCGCATGCGTCCGTTGCACTCGCAACGACCCGTGGAGCAGCGCTAGCGCGACGGCCAGCTCGTTTGCAAGCCGCAACGCTAACCTCGCACCCACCCGAGCTCCGGTCGCCGCCTCGCTCGCCGCCGTTGCTGATTCCGACCACCCCAGCACCTCCCGTTGCTACCAAACGACGCGCCTCGCCATCCGTAGAACCCAGCCACGCGAGCTCTCGTCGCCGGAGATGGCAGGACGAGTGTCGGTGTCAAAACCGGCGTATCTCGGGTAGGGGGTCCCGAACTGTGCGTCTAGGCGGATGGTAACATGAGACAAGGGACACAATGTTTCACCCAGGTTCGGGCCCTCTTGATGGAGGTAAAACCCTACATCCTGCTCGATTAATATTGATGATATGGGTAGTACAAGAGTAGATCTACGACGAGATCAAGGAGGCTAAACCCTAGAAGCTAGCCTATGGTATGATTGTTATATGATGAAGTTGTCCTACGGACTAAAACCCTCCGGTTTATATAGACACCGGAGAGGGTTAGGGTTACACAAAGTCGGTTACAATGGTAGGAGATCTTGAATATCCGCATCGCCAAGCTTGCCTTCCATGCCAAGGAAAGTCCCATCCGGACACGGGAAGAAGTCTTCAATCTTGTATCTTCATAGTCCTGGAGTCCGGCGAAAGGTATAGTCCGGCTACCCGAACACCCCCTAATCCAGGACTCCCTCAGTAGCCCCTGAACCAGGCTTCAATGATGACGAGTCCGGCGCGTAGATTTTCTTCGGCATTGCAAGGCGGGTTCCTCCTCCAAATTCTTCATAAAAGTTTGTAAACACCAAGAGTAGTGTCCGGCTCTGCAAAATAAGTTTCCACGTATTGCCATAGAGAGAATAATATTAACACAAATCTAATCTACTGACGTATTCCGCAGCGTGACATCACACTACGGCCAAGCCTTTATTCGAATCGTTTTCACTTCTCCACCTCAGCGTGTTTTGCGAGGCGGTTTCCTTGGCACGTCTTGTCAAAGCAGAGATCGTGTCCCCTTTACTTACCGGATTCTCATCAATACGGACGTGGGTAACCCAATCGTGCCCGTTAGCATGTCTTCTCGATTAAAGGCGAGTCCCAAACGGTTACGGGGAGGGCTCCTGGTATTCAACCTCTTATAAAGAGACCAAGGCCTTACTCCTTTTCTCCAATCTCAAAACAAGTCCGCCCGTCGCCTTGAGTTCCAACACCCTAGGCTCCAGATTCCAGGCGCTTCGGACCTTTGACAATGTCCGGTTCCGACCTTCAAGGCCGATGGATGATGGAGGAGGACATGCTAAAGTTGAGAGAGGCTAAGTTCTTGACCGCCGAAATTTCGCATAGGTTGCCTGCTCAAAGGCAGGCTATTCCCAGTCCCCAACCCGGTGAGAGCGTGGTGTTCATGTCTCACTTCCTTCGGGGGTTAGGCTTCCCGATGGATCCCTTCGTGAGGGGGCTGATGTTCTATTATGGGCTGGAATTTCATGACTTAGCTCCGGAGTCCATCCTCCATATTTCCTCATTCATCGGTGTGTGCGAAGCGTTCCTCCGTGTTACTCCTCACTTCGGATTATGGCTCAAGACTTTTGGAGTGGAGCCGAAGATGATTGAGGGACGGCACGCAGAGTGCGGAGGCGCTGTCATAAGTAAGAATGCCGATGCTCCATGGCCCGAGGGCTTCTTTCAAGAGGAGCTCGGTTTGTGGCAACGAGAGTGGTTCTATATCACCGCTCCCAGGAACGCCAAGTGGGTGGCGCCTCCTGCCTTTCGCTCGGGTCCCCCACCATGACTAGCGTCATGGGTCAACAAAGGATTAGATTGGGGGTTATCCAAAGACGTGCCCTTGTTGCAGGGCCGCATTAGGGATCTCTTAGAAAGAGACCTCAACCTGGTCAAGGTGACGCAGGTCATGCTGATTCGCCGAACACTGCCCGGCAAACATCGCTCCCTTCGTCTGTGGGAGTTTAATCCAGAGGGCCCACGAGCTCTCCAGCATTTTATGGGCGCAACGCCCGTGGAGATGTATAAAATGTTCTTCCGATCACAAGCGATGTGCCCGGATTTGACCGAGGACGCAGGTTTAAGCTGCAATCGCCCGGATACTCAAGTAAGTAGCCTTGTGCCCGGACTCGCTACCCGTAAGATTGTCATAAACTCGCCCCTAAAAGAGCCGTCCTTTTAAACAGGAGTGGATAGCGAAGGCAAAACTGATCAGGTGTCCGGCTCCCCTTCCTGAGACCAGGCCGAATCCCGTGCTAGTCAGGATCTTGAAGATCGTGCCTTTGGAGGGAAGTGAGGGGGAGGACAAGGAAACTATGGCCTCCTCGAAGGAGGCTGCTCTGAAGGGAGGACCCGACAATTTCTCTCCTAAGGGGAAGAAGAGGGCCGCCTCTGACGACCCGAAGACCATGGCCTCAAAGCGGGGGAAAAAGTCCTCGTCAGAGGGTCCGACGCCGGGGAGATCCTCGGCCGAACTATGCCCTCAAAGGGATCAGCCCTCCAGCGAGCCGTAAGTAGAGAGAGATTTTCCTTTAGAGAGATGAGAGAAATCCTTGCTTTTTATCTGAGAAGATTAACCGAAATTTTACTTTGTAGCTCGGACCTCAGCCCTTCTCAGCAGAGCTCATCTTCGGGGGATCTTCTTCCGGAGATGATGGAGAGTGGAACGCCTCCCCCTGCCGTACCGCCTGGCGAGGCGGGCGACCCTGAGGTGTCGTCGCGGAGGGTTTCTCCGAATCCGGCAGGGGTGGAAGGTAGCCATATGCCCCCCAAGGTTCTCCGCGTCCGGCCTTCGATGGAGGTCATAGGGCGAGTCCGGCACCATCCGATGCGCGGTTGGAGGAGCTGATGATTCTGCTGGGGCGAGCTTCTATCTCAGAAGAGCACCGTGCATTGATGGGTATGGTGATTGGAAGGATTTCGTCCGCGGAAAGCGGATTGCATGAGGCCGTCAGAAGTTTGCTGGCGGGTTTTGAGGTACATTTGATAATGTACTTCTTTGTCAGTTGCACATAAACAAGATGCGCCCTGTGTAGATAGTAGCCCCTGAGACTCTATGCGTTGTCAAAATTGACGGCGCGCAGAGGATCATAATCCCAGGTCTAAAATGTCGCCTTTCTATACAGGTGGCGAAGTGTCCGGAATCGAGCCAAACTGATGATTTTGCCGAACTAAAGCGGCAACTTGACGTGGCAGATGCCGACATCGCGCTCGTCAACGAGCAGCTTGATGAGGCTCAAGGTATGCAATTCCTCGGGCGGCATCTGGTAAGAGGAGCTTTATGCCAGTATCTTACAATGTGTGTGCTTGACGCAGATGGTGCGGCCACCGTGGAGAGTCTTCGGGCGGAACTTGCCCGAGCTAAGGAAGAAGCCAGGAAAAGTGATGCGGCTGCCGAGAAGGCCCTTGAAGAGCTGAGAGCCGAACAGGCTGCTCACTGCCGAAGCAAGAAGGAGATGGCAGAGATGGCCGTGAAGTTAAAAAGAGCTACTGACCGTTGCAAGATTCTTGAGAAAGAAGACCGGGCGAGACAGACGGATTTAGAGAAGGCCGTTGCTGATGCCAAGGATGCTCGCTCTGCGATGAGAGCTGCGAAGGAGGAGCTGCGTCAGGCCGGACGGATTGCAGCTGGAAAGCCCTTTATGCTGCGGAGGAAGTTTTGCGATCCGAAGTTTGCTCCGTTGGACCGGATGTGGAGTGTGGAGGACACCTATCTGGATTTGGCAGCGAGTGCTGCTGATGCGACCGAACACTTTCGAGATTAAGAAGATCGCGAAGTGGAAAGGCTTTTCTGGTCGCAGTTCCACAATCCAGAGCGTCCACTGATAGTGGACGATCGTCTGGCTCAATGGGGCGAACTGAATAGATTGTCTGGACTCGCCATGAAGTACGTCATGGGTCATCTGTGGCCGGGGAGATCGGAGCCGAAGAGTTATTTCAGCTTGGTGCAGCAATTCCTTGGCACGGTGCCACGTATCAATGCGATGAAGAGGTCAGCATGCATAGAGGGCGCACGGATGGCTCTTGCCCGTGTCAAGACATACTGGGCGGAGATGGAGACCACCGTTGTTGCGTCCCGATATTCGGACCAAAGCCGAGTACCCTCCGAGCACTATTTTCAGGAAGTCCTTGAAGGCGCTCGTGTAATAGAGACGCAGTGCTCGAAGGATGCTATGTTCTGATAGCATATGTAATTATAAAGCAATATTTTGATGAATTGTAGTAGCCTTTTATACTTGTGCCTTCAAGTTTTTGGAACACCTCCTGTGCGGCCGTTTTAAGATATATATATATACAAAATCTGAAAGATGGCAGTCGTTGGCTTCAGCCCCCACGCACATAGTGCGGGGGTGCTCGCAGAAGGCGCATTTTCACACTTAATCCAACGTCTTGGTCCTACAAAGGAGGTGATAGCGCAGCGAGCTAGGCAACCGGACTATAATGCTTTAACAGTTTCACTTAGCCATAGGAGTTTGACAATGGGACTATTTAGGTAGCCCCTGGTGGCGACTGCGCTCGCCCGAATTCGGGGTGCGTGTGTGCCTGGCCGGGAAACGGCCCTTCGTTAATGCGGAGGAATCCTATAGATTCCAGAGAGTCCTTGAGTGGTTGACCAGTCTCACGCCATATCATGACAGTCAGTTTTCGGCTTTCTCTACTGAGGTGCTCGCCTGGCCGAACCAGGGCACAATCGCAGTAGTTCTCCTGGTGCCGCCTTAGCCGATAGAGCAGAACGTAAGGCGGCCGAACACAGGAGCCGGGCAACCCAACATTTGACCAAAATCATGACTCGGAGCTGATGCATATAAGGCCAAACTCGCGACGCCGAACACTCCCTAAGGTATTCGGTCTTTATGAGAGCGGGCGAGATAACGCTCTGAGGTATAAGCCCCTAGTGTCTAGGTACGCGCAAGAATTCTGACGTGGCCACATGCCAAGACGCCAGCCTCCTCCTTGGATGTGTATCAACAAGAGACAGTAAAAAAGGTTTCCGCAGGGTCTTAATCTGAAAAGAATCCTTGGAATGGGTCCCTACTGCACGTCTGCGCCTGTGTCTCCGTTATGTCGTATCCTGGACGGGCGCAGCACGACGTTCATCTGTAAGAAAGAGAGCAACTAAGTTTAAAAGGGGGCATGCCGAACAAAAGTTATATGGAATAAACAAAGTGTAAAGTAAAATATGGAAAATTGAGCTTTATTGTCTCTTATTTTATACGTGTGAAGCCCCTAGTGCAGGGGTATATGGCCACTAAGCCTTTATCAATGATACTTTTGTGCCAGACTCGTCTATCCGTGTCCGTGGTCTTTAATGACCTGTTCTGATGTTCTGGCTGGTGAATCCATTGTATTGTGGGGCTTGTTAAAGCGGCCGCACAATCCTCCGCTTGGGGGAGGCACCCTCACTGCTTCCCCTTTAAGGAGATGATGCCGCGTGGACCGGGCATTAAAGCGGGCGAAAGCTTCGCGTCCCAGTAGTGCTTGATAGCGACCTGAGAATGGGACGATGTGGAAAGTCAGCTTTTCGCGACGGATGTTATCGGCAGAGCCGAAAATAACCTCGAGCCGGAGAAAACCCATGCAATGGGTGTCCGGACCTGGCGTTACTCCTTGAAAGGAGGTTTTGCTGTGGCGAATTCTTTTTGGGTCGATCCCCATGTGGTGGATTGAGTCCTGATATATCAGGTTGAGTCCGCTGCCACCGTCCATAAGGACATTTGAAAACTGGAGTCCGCCAATTATTGGATCAAGTACCAAGGCAGTCCAGCCTGGGTTCCTGATACTTCTAGAATAATCCAGATGATCGAAGATGATTGGTTTTGACAACCAGTGGCGGGATTCCTTTGGGATAGGCCGTGGGGCGCGTACATTTATGGGCGCCGCACGTTTTGTTATGTGGAGTAAGTTTACTGTTTTTACTTCTTGTGGGAAATTCTTTTGTTTCCTGGTACTCTGCTTTTGGGGTTCGTCCTCGTCTTCGCTTGGTGTGTCGAGCCCCTTGTGTTCGGCATTGAGTCTGCCGGATTGTTTGAAAACCCAACAATCTCTGTCGGTATGGTTAGCAGGCTTTCCGGGAGTACTGTGTATTTGACATATCCTATCCAAGATTTTGTTTAGGTTGGATAGGTCGTCCCTGTTATCTTGGAGGGGCGGCTTTTTATGATTCTGTCGTGAGCTTTTGAATCCGGCGTTGACTGCCGTGCTCTTCGGACTTTTTTCCTTAGTCCGGCGACGGTCCTTATTGCGTCGTGGTTTTCCGTTTCCATCCCTTGTTTCGGATGTACTTGGGTCACTGGTGCTGCATCTTGCCAACCAGCTGTCCTCTCCTACGCAAAAGCGGGTCATGAGGCTTGTTAGTGCGGCCATTGTTCTTGGCTTTTCTTGGCCGAGGTGTCTGGCGAGCCATTCGTCTCGGACATTATGCCTGAAAGCTGCTAAGACTTCGGCGTCCGGACAGTCGACTATCTAATTCTTTTTAGTAAGAAATCTATTCCAGAATTGCCGAGCTGACTCTCCGGGCTGTTGAGTTATGTGACTAAGATCGTCTGCATCCGGAGGGCGGACATAGGTCCCTTGAAAATTTGCTCGGAAAGCGTCCTCGAGCTCTTCCCAACTTCCGATTGTGTTTTCAGGAAGGCTTTTGAGCCAATGCCGGGCTGGCCCTTTAAGCTTGAGGGGTAAGTATTTTATGGCATGGAGGTCATCTCCTCTAGCCATATGTATGTGGAGGATATAATCCTCGATCCAGACTCCAGGGTCTGTTGTTCCATCATATGCCTCTATGTTTACGGGTTTGAATCCCGCTGGAAATTCATAATCCAGGACCTCATCGGTGAAACATAGGGGGTGTGCGGCACCCCTGTATTTGGGTGTGTCGGATTCTGATAATGGCTTTATTGCATTGCTTACGAGAGCTTGCTTTCTTGGCCCGTAAATGGACCTGGCTGGGCCATGATGCGAATCCTTAAGTGGGTCACATGCCGGCTTAAGTGCGGCGCTGCTTGCCGCTTTATGCTGGCCATGGGGTCGTCTATCCGACCGTGTGGCTTTCTTACTTTTTGAATGCGAGGGCTCTGAGGCCTCCTCATCGAATTCAGGCAGTAGCTTTCTCTGCGGATAGCTTTTAGTGCGGCGACTATCGCCGTATTTGTCTGCGGTGCTGATTACTTTACTCCATCTGATCCTGAGTGCATCTTCCGCAGTTTTTAGCTTCCGCTTCTGCTTTTTTAGGCTGTGTGCGGTTGCAACGAGCCGTTTGTGGAGGTTCTTCTGCTTCATGGGCTTCTCCGGCGTAGGATCGTCCGGAATGCCATTTTCGCCGGGGGAGGGATGTTCGGTTTCTCTATCCGGGTTGTCCTGTTCGGATGGTTGCTCTAAGGCATGCTCGTCGTCTACCGGCTCATCCTGCTCTATGGCTGGGTCTTTATCGAGTCGGGGCTTGGGTCGGTGTTTACGCCGACGCTTTGATTGTTTTTCGAGAGATTGATCCCTCTTTCCATCCCCGTTTTCCTCGGTGTTGCTTCCATTAGGGGTATCCACCATGTACACATCGTGAGATGAGGTGGCTGTCCAATGCCCTATAGGCGCTGGTTCTTGGTTGTCTCCTGCATCGTCGTCCATACCGTCGATGTCTTCGGAGTCGAAGTCGAGCATGTCGGTTAAGTCGTCGACAGTGGCTACGAAGTGGGTGGTGGGTGGGTTTTGAATTTCTTCATCATCTGAATCCCATCCTTGCTGACCGTAGTCCGACCAAGGCTCTCCTGATAAAGAGAGAGACTTTAGCAAATTCAGGATGTCGCCAAAGGGCGAGTGCTAAAAGATGTCCGCGGCGGTGAACTCCATTATCGGCGCCCAATCGGATTCGATCGGCAGGGGCGCGGGGGGCTCGGAGTTCGGAGAGAAATCCGGCTCCTCGGAGTCACGGGCCATGCGGAGTGCGGGGCTGGAGTTCGTCTCGATTGCCTCTGAGATCGCAGCCCCTGAGGCAGCGTCCAACCGCTGATCCTCGATCGGCGCAGTAGGCTCCGAATCAATGGTCGGAAACGATGCGTGTGCGGCCTCCAAGGCGCTGTTCGGCGGCAGAGCTATATCATGCCCATCGAGACAGTGCGGCGCGCTTGGTTGTGGCTCGAATCCGTCGAAGATCAAGTCCCCGCGGATGTCAGCCGTGTATTTTAGGCTTCCAAACCTGACCTGATGGCCAGGGGCGTAGCTTTCGATCTGCTCAAGGTGGCCAAGCGAATTGGCCCGCAGTGCGAAGCCGCCGAAGACGAAGATCTGTCCGGGGAGAAAAGTCTCACCCTGGACTGCATCGTTGTTGATGATCGAAGGAGCCATCGGGCCTAAAAGCGACGACACAGAGGAACTCTCAATGAAAGCACCAATGTCAGTGTCAAAACCGGCGGATCTCGGGTAGGGGGTCCCGAACTGTGCGTCTAGGCGGATGGTAACAGGAGACAAGGGACACAATGTTTTACCCAGGTTCGGGCCCTCTTGATGGAGGTAAAACCCTACGTCCTGCTCGATTAATATTGATGATATGGGTAGTACAAGAGTAGATCTACCACGAGATCAAGGAGGCTAAACCCTAGAAGCTAGCCTATGGTATGATTGTTATATGATGAAGTTGTCCTACGGACTAAAACCCTCTGGTTTATATAGACACCGGAGAGGGTTAGGGTTACACAAAGTCGGTTACAATGGTAGGAGATCTTGAATATCCGCATCGCCAAGCTTGCCTTCCACGCCAAGGAAAGTCCCATACGGACACGGGACGAAGTCTTCAATCTTGTATCTTCATAGTCCTGGAGTCCGGCTGAAGGTATAGTCCGGCTACCCGAACACCCCCTAATCCAGGACTCCCTCAACAAGGAGCGCCGCCGCGTTCTGATTAGCACCGGCGGCTAATCGCCGGTTAGGTGACGTCGCAGATTAGGTTAGCCACTAACCCCGTGGTTAGTTTACCGGTGACACTGACAGCCGGGCCCCACTCTCAAATTAACCTGGTTTAGTTTCTGTTTAGGTTTAACTAACCACAAGGGCCCCACAGGTCAGTTTGACCTGGCCACGTCACCTGTTGACCGGACCCCACCTGTTTGTGACACTAACCTGTCCCGAGTCACTGACCAGTGGGCCCCACTGGTCGGGTTTGACCTGGACCGGCCTGTTGACCCTGCTGAGGTCACCCAGACGCAATGCTGATGCAGTAATTGATTTTCTGGATTTAAAATAAATCAAGAAATTCCAGAATTTGCCCAAAACTTCTAAAATTCATAGAAAATCAACCGTAACTCCAAATGCAAAGATTTATATATGAAAAATGATCAGGAAAACCCAATCTATCCATCTGTACCATTTTCATGCATGTTTGAGCAAGTTAACCTCACTGTTTAGGATGAAACATGATTAGGGCAAATTTCATAATAGGTTTGGAGTTGGAATTTGATGTACTTTTGAATTCCACTTCAATTAAAATGATTTTTTGTTGCATTAGCCCAAATCACAGCATATTGCCATGTCATGATCATGCTTCATATTGTGCATTGCATTGATTGTGTTCTTCCTTGTTTGCCGGTATTTGTCCCCTCTCAGTAGACGACGTTCCGATGATGAGATCGATGACACCGATGAAGAACTATACTATCTTCAGAAGTGCCAGGCAAGCAAAACCCTATTGTTCATACCGATACAATCCCACTCTCTCGCTCCTACTCTCTTTTACTACATTAGGACAACACCGATTCAACTATTACATGATGCGGTAGTTGAACCCCTTTCCTCTGCATGACCTGTCATTGCCACAGTAAATAGATGAAACCCACTAGCATGAGTAGGAGTTGTTTGAGCCCTGATGTGCCTACTCATTCATGCTTGTTTGTCATGCCTGCTACTGCTTAGAGTTGAGTCAGTTCTGATTCATCGGGGATGAATCGAAGGTGTGTGAACATGTCCTACTGTTGAGAGCTAAGTGTGTGAATACGATTTGGTAAAGGTAGCGGTGAGAGGCCATGTAGGAGTACATGGTGGGTTGTCTCATTGAAACCGTCCTTAGGAACTGAGTTCTGTGTTTGTGATCCATGAATAGTTACTACCACACATTGGGTTCCGGTAACTCGACCCCTCTCGGCTTATTAATCGACTCGATCTCTGTCCAGGAGTTGCAACTAGTTTTTGGTGTTTATAGGTTGTGTTAGTAGTCTACCAAGTGGCACCCAGTACAGGTGGGCTTGGGACAGACTAGGCACCGTGGCACGGTGTACCAAGCGTAGATCCATCCGTCGAGGTGGGCTTGGGAACCCTACACACATCGTTTGGGGCCGTGAGCGACACCCCGGCCGGATGTCCTTGCGGAGGGAACCCGAATAGGGGATAAACCTAGACTAGAGACTTGTATGGTTAGTCAGGTCGTGGCTGACTCCCTCGCCAGGCTTCCGCTTGAAGGTTGCCGAGATACACGACATGTACATGGTGGTAAGTGGCGAGAGTGTGTGTGAAGAAGTACACCCCTGCAGGGTTAACATTATCTATTCGAATAGTCGTGTCCACGGAAAAGGACTTCTCGGTTGCCTGTACAGTTCATAGACAATTGAAAGTGGATACTCTAAAATGCGCAAGATAAGCGTGAGTACTATGGATGGCGTTCTCGTGGGGAGACGGGAGCGGATCCATAGTGGTGTATTGACATGGTGAATATGTGGACTCGCGTGCGCCACCTCAAAAGAGTTACTTGCAGTCGTAGTTCAGGATAGCCACTGAGTCAAAGCTGGCTTGCTGCAGTCAAACTCCACCACCACCTTTTTTATTCTGATGCATATGTAGTTAGTTCTGATGTAAGTCTTGCTGGGTACATTTGTACTCACGTTTGCCTATTTTATGTTTTGCAGAGAGACGTCAGTCTCGCTAGTAGTTCTGTGTGGACTTCGACGTTTAGCTTGATACCTCAGCTACGATCTTGAGCCCTCGACAGGGTCTTGTAGATAGTCAGGCTTCTCAGCCTTTTTCATTTGTAGTTGTCTGTACTCAGACAAGTTAAGCTTCCGCTTGTGCTTGTTGCTTGTATGACTTGAATACTGGGTCATCAGACCCATGTTTGTAATATCTCGCTCCTCGGTGCCTAATGAATAAATACTTGAGTCATAGAGTTATGTTGTGATGCCATGTTGTATTTACACATATCGAGCATATTGTGTGTATGATTGAAATGCTTGGTATGTGTGGGATCCGACAACCTAGTTGTTTATCCTTGGTAGCCTCTCTTATGGGGAAATGTAGTCTTGTGCTTCCATGAGCCATAGTAGTCTGCTACAGCCCGGTTCACCGGAGTCCTGCTAGCCCAGCACTACTACTCCGGAACACTTGACTGGCCGGCATGTGATTCACTTTGTTCCTGTGTCTGTCCCTTCGAGGAAATGTCACACGGTGACATCCGGAGTCCTGCCTAGCCTGCCACAGCCCGGGTTCCCGGAGTCGTGTTAGCCCAGTGCTACAGCCCGGATTCGCACGCTGCTGACCGAGATGCTGGATGTTGATTCATGTATGCCTGTCCCCGTAAGTTAGTGCCACTTTGGTTTCACGACTAGTCATGTCGGCCCGGGTTCTCTGTCATATGGATGCTAGCGACACTATCATATATGTGAGCCAAAAGGCGCAAACGGTCCCGGGCCATGGTAAGGAGACACCCGTGGGGATACCGTGCGTGAGGCCGCAAAGTGATATGAGGTGTTACAGGCTAGATCGGTGTGACTTAGAATCAGGGTCCTGACAGCGTTGGTATCAGAGCCTGACTGCCTGTAGGATTACCAAGCCAAACCGGTCGAAGTTGTGTCTAGAAATGCTGTAGTTATGTAAGGGAATTGATTGTGAAAAGGAACATAAGGCTCTTTTTACTCCTTTACCTTATGCCCTTCTGATCTGAGTCAACCTCTTCTTTTCTATGGGGATTAAGAACTAGGCTGTCTCATCTATCTATTAGGATGACGAGTTACTATGTTAGAGACTTATAGGATTGTTGGTTCCATGCCTCAGTTCAGTTTCTACTACTTTTAGTATGTTCTCAGCTGAACCAGAACCTTGATATGATGATGCTAAGTGGTTATGCCACCATTTTTGCATAATGTCCCAAATCTTTTGAGCATTTACAACCGTTATGATGTCCGAGTCTTCCCAGGTCTCTACATAGTCTGATGCATTTGCAAATCCTTTCTTTCCGTTCCCGATGTCCTTTTTGGTCAGAATAAGCACACTAACCGGTGCGTTGAGGTACTCTAATGCCTCAGTATATATGTTGGAGCTATTATTATGACCCTAGGTGTTTCAGGGAGTCACCTAGTAATCTAGCCATGTTTTGTGTTCCCGGTGTGATGATTCTGGCCACCATTCTCGAAAGCTCCCGTGATGCCATTTAGTAGTAGGTATTCTACTCCTGGGTTCTTGAACCCGAGATTCACTCTACTCATTCATGTTGGTAGTGTTTGCTAGTCCCTTTATGATATTAGTAACCCTGCGATAGTCCTCGAGGTCTGTGGTATCTCATCCTTCCAATACCATGAACCACCATGGCAGATGTTCTCTTGAACCAAAAGATCATAGCAAGAGTGCTCTTGATGAGTTCCCCATTCAATAGCTGTGACTCTGCCAGTCTTACCTTTCTTCATGGATTATCTGGAAGAAATGCGTTGAACCTGGTTCGACATGCTAATCTATGCATCCACGACTCAGAAAATCATATGTTTCCTTGAGTTGATCCTCTTCGGTTGTATTCGGACCATCATCTATCATTGGATAGACAAGAGCATGTCATGCATTCATGCTCATGGACACTTCATATTCCTGTGGTCTGTCAAGCCATTCTATTCCAGAATGACTAGGAGAAACAAACTCCAGTACCTCATCCATATCCAGGATTGGGTCAAAGTAGTTGTATTCCGCAGATCAAATGCCAATCCAGCTTTTGATTCTGTTCTACCCTGAAGTATTACCGTCTTTATGTCAGGGTTGTCATGGGAATTGCACCACCTCCTATGAACTCTTGATACAGTGATACCTCTCGCCGTCATCATTCATTTCTTGGTCCCGTGTTGTTGCAACCGGAATGCCGACAAGTGAACTATGTTGTGTGATATCAATACTCCTAGCAACCCCGTTGCTTGGTAGGTAAATGGGCAATATTCTCATTCTTAGCGTGTTGGTTATTGAATCATCATTCTAAGATAGATTGTGCTACCTTGTCCACTTTTGTTGGTGCACTCTTCGATCAATGAGTTAGAATTTTGTCAAACCTTTGCTCTTTTGATCACATCGTCTTGCCTTGAAAAGCAAGATTGTTCTCGAGCTTAGTAAAATATCGGTGGTTCATGACATTCCGGTTATCTTCTCAGAAGTATTACCAGGTTGTCACCTGACCGCTATGTTGAGTTCGTGATCATGTTGGTTTCCCTCCAAACCACCCATTCTCCAAGAACTTGTGTTGGATACCCCTGAGCTAGTTGGTTAAGTGAAACAACAACTTGGAGAGTTGGAAGATGAAAGCTTGTTCGACTTAGTTCATCGGTAAGGGATATCCTTGAGTGTGTGTGTGTTGAAGAAAGATGATATTTTCATCGACTGATCCCCGTGATCAGTTGTTGAATCTATTGCCTTGTCAAAACTTTGACTTGAGTATGGGCCATCGTCAGGTCAAATCAGAACCAGTGATGTTCGTAATGTTGTCTTACTCGTGCTTGATCCCTCGAGCATACACCATTACATCTTTTGGTCTGACCAATACTATCACCGTGTTCACATGATGGTGGAAGTCCGATGATATGGAAATTCTGATGAGTTGCTGTTGAGCCCATCAGTAGCATTTTGTCTCCCCCATGATTCATGTTGAACATCAACCTAGTGTTGAAAACTTTGTAAGCAATGCCTTCGTGTTCCGTTCATGAAGCTTATGCTTGGATGAAAGAAGTGACTTTCTCCAAGTTCACGTGCATTAGGTGTAAGTTGCCGCCATGAATTTGAGAAAGGTTTGTTTTGTTTCCCTTGGAATCATCCCAAATCAGTCATGCATACGTGCGAAGTATTCTATGGTTTGGTAGATTAATTACCTCCACTCCATATGTGTTCCTAGCACACCAAGCCACTGATTGGTTTGTTCAAGGAGAAGAAGTTTCTTCTTAAGAGCTAGACTTACGCAAGGACCTCGATATCCTCGTTGATGGTTCCCCTCGAACTCGGTAGTATTTTATTATAAGACTACCACGTGGTTATGCTTGTCTGGAACAACGTGTTCACATGTGTGTAGCAGAACCGGTTCATGTTTTGGAGCTTGCTATCGTAGTTCATCTCCCGAAAATCTCGCAATGTTATCTCGTCGATTTGTGTTGCAACTCTTCTTTTCAGACATGTGAGTCTGAAGTATCCTGTTTCTAACCAGATCTGAATCTCAGGCAGATATGATGGTTGCAACACTCCCAACATTTGCATTCTGTTCCCAGCTTGCACCCAATCGTGCCAATTTTCCATGGGATGCCCTTCTCAGCAGTTGATGTCCAGGTTCATCTTCAAAGGTGGACTTACCATGGGTCCCATCCATTTCTGATGATAAACAAAATCATCCATTGCATTGTCTTCAACAAGGTAGTCCACATCATCCATTCTAGCTCGAGTGTGCCGTTCTCCCGAACTCCTTCAAACGGTCGTTTGTGATTTTCCTTGATCTGGTTTAGAGAGTTTCAAGGATCTATGGATCAAAAGTAATTCTTTCTGCCACTTAAGGGAACAGTCCAACGAGTCACCTTTCTCAAGGTGCCCCGTTACGGGATCATGGCAATTATTTCCTCGCCACCTTGACACCATCCACCATCTTTCTAAGCGTGGAATTGTTGCCCACCAAATCAAACCCTGTCGTTTGTTCTTCCATCCCTCTCTATGAGTTTTGTGTCTCAACTCGAGATGTTTCGACATCTCATTCCGCAAGTTGATATTGTATAGCTCGATTTTCGAGAAGATCAATCGTAGTAGAGTTTCTTTCCGTCATCTTCGCGTTGATGAAGATCTCAAAAGCGAGGATGTCAAGATCAACGTATGCAACAAATCAACAACCTGATAAGGTGCAACCTGGATCGTGAAGATTATGCTAGTTTGTGTTCCCCCTTCACCTTACCCTACGCTTGAATCTCGGGACGAGATTCTTGTTTAGTAGGGGTGAGTTGTCACATCCCTAGCTTCTGGTAATGCACTAGGCTAGCCTCATGTGTGCATTATGTTTAATCTTGAAAGAAACTTGAAATGGGGATTGCCTAAACTCCTAGCATCAAAGGAATTCACTAGGTTCACCTAAAATATTTTCAGTAAATCCCAATGGCTTTCAAAAATGTTCATCATTTATGGAAAATGCTGTAAACAGTAACCAGAGGTGATGCACATTTTTCCATGACATATTTGGGCTCTGAATTAAATCATACTCTATTTGCATTTGGGCATTTAAATGCTATAAAATATTTTAAATGCTCAAATAATCATAAACTAAAATGTTTACAGTTGGATATATTCTAAACAGTAGCCATGATTAGTTTCATGATTTTTGGAAATGCCTTAGCATTTTAATTAAGTCAAAACTATTGCAGAAAAAATAGAAAAAACAGAAATAAAAGAGAGAGAGAGAGAGAGAGTTACCTGGCCTAACCTGGCAGCCCACTTACCTATGCAGCCCAGCCGGCCCATCTGGCCATGCCAGTCGTCCTCCTCCTTGCGCCATAAGGACGAGGGCATGTGGCCGCCGTGCGCGCACACGCGCTGCGCCACCTCCTGCTTCCCACCGCTGCCCCGATGCGCCTGGAGACGCCACACCATCCCCGCAGAGTCCCCTCGAGCACTCCTCGCCTTCTCTCCCCTTCCCCGTCTCTCTCACACGCGTCCACCGAGCACGTCGTCGACGCCGACCACCGTACGCACAGCCACAGCCATTCCATCGCCTCCCCGTGCTGTCCCCTACGTCCGCCTCGACGCCTTGAAGCTCCCCCTCAACGCGAGCATCGCCGGACGCCCTGTCGACTCGCCATCGACCCGTCGTCTCCGCGCACGGCCGTGCATCGCCGCCGTCAAATCCTTCGCTGTCCGTGCCTCCCCGAGCTCACCGAGAAGCTCTTCGTGACCGCGGTGAGTCCCCGGTCATTTCACCCCTAACCCTGCCCCCGTTTGGTCGCCGTAGCGGTCGCCCCCTTGCTTACCGTAGCCGTCGCCGCACGGGCTCATCGCCGGCGAAGCCCCGGTGACCAAATGGCCCCGCGCATGTGTCCGTTGCACTCACAACGACCCATGGAGCAACGCTAGCGTGACATCCAGCTCGTTTGCAAGCCGCAGCGCTAACCTCGCACCCACTCGAGCTCCGGCCGCCGCCTCGCTCGCAGCCGTTGCTGATTCCGACCACCCCAGCACCTCCCGCTTCTACCAAATGACGCGCCTCGCCACGACGCGTCCGTAGAGCTCAGCCACGCGAGCTCTCGTCGCCGGAGATGGCCGGACGAGGAGCGCCGCCGCGTTCTGATTAGCACCGGCGACTAATCGCCGGTTAGGTGACGTGGCAGATTAGGTTAGCCACTAACCCCGTGGTTAGTATAACCGGTGACACTGACAGCCGGGCCCCACTCTCTAATTAACCTGGTTTAGTTTCTGTTTAGGTTTAACTAACCACAAGGGCCCCATAGGTCAGTTTGACCTGGCCACATCACATGTTGACCGGACCCCACCTGTCTGTGACACTAACCTGTCCTGAGTCACTGACCAGTGGGCCCCACTGGTCAGGTTTGACCTGGACCGGCCTGTTGACCCTGCTGACATCACCCAGACGCAATGCTGATGCAGTAATTGATTTTCCGGATTTAAAATAAATCAGGAAATTCCAGAATTTGCCCAAAACTTCTAAAATTCATAGAAAATCAACCGTAACTCCAAATGCAAAGATTTATATATGAAAAATGATCAGAAAAATCCAATCTATCCATTTGTACCATTTTCATGCATGTTTGATCAAGTTAAACTCACTGTTTAGGATGAAACATGATTAGGGCAAATTTCATAATAGGTTTGGAGTTGGAATTTGATGTAGTCCTGAATTCCACTTCAATTAAAATGATTTTTGTTGCATTATCCCAAATCACAGCATATTGCCATGTCATGATCACGCATCATATTGTGCATTGCATTGATTGTGTTCTTCCTTGTTTGTCGGTATTTGTCCCCTCTCGGTAGACGACGTTCCGATGATGAGATTGATGACACCGATGAAGAACTATACTATCTTCAGAAGTGCCAGGCAAGCAAAACCCCCTTGTTCATTCCGATACAATCCCACTCTCTCGCTCCTGCTCTCTTTTACTGCATTAGGACAACACCAATTGAACTATTACATGCTGCGGTAGTTGAACCCCTTTCCTCTGCATGACCTGTCATTGCCACAGTAAATAGATGAAACCCACTAGCATGAGTAGGAGTTGTTTGAGCCCTGATGTGCCTACTCATTCATGCTTGTTTGTCATGCCTGCTATTGCTTAGAGTTGAGTCAGGTCCGATTCATCGGGGATGAATCGGAGGTGTGTGAACATGTCCTACTGTTGAGAGCTAAGTGTGTGAACACGATTTGGTAAAGGTAGCGGTGAGAGGCCATGTAGGAGTACATGGTGGGTTGTCTCATTGAAACCGTCCTTAGGAACTGAGTTATGTGTTTGTGATCCATGAATAGTTACTACCACACATTGGGTTCCGGTAACTCGACCCCTCTCGGCTTATTAACCGCCTCAATCTCTGTCCAGGAGTTGAAACTAGTTTCTGATGTTTGTAGGTTGTCTTAGTAGTCTACCAAGTGGCACCCGGTACAGGTGGGCTTGGGACAGACTAGGCACCGTGGCATGGTGTACCAAGCATAGATCCATCTGTCGAGGTGGGCTTGGGAACCCTGCACACATCGTTTGGGGCCGTGAGCGACACCCCGACCGGATCTCCTTGCGGATGGAACCCGAATAGGCGATAAACCTAGACTAGAGACTTGTGTGGTTAGTCAGGTCGTGGCTGACTCCCTCACCAGGCTTCCGCTTGAAGGTTGCCGAGATACACGACGTGTACATGGTGGTAAGTGGCGAGAGCGTGTGAGAAGAAGTACACCCCTGCAGGGTTAACCTCATCTATTCAAATAGCCGTGTCCGCGGAAAAGGACTTCTGGGTTGCCTGTACAGTTCATAGACAATTGAAAGTGGATACTCTAAAATGCGCAAGATAAGCGTGAGTGCTATGGATGGCGTTCTCATGGGGAGACGGGAGCGGATCCATAGTGGTGTATTGACATGGTGAATATGTGGACTCGTGTGCGCCACCTCAAAAGAGTTACCTGCAGTCGTAGTTCAGGATAGCCACCGAGTCAAAGCTGGCTTGCTGCAGCAAACTCCACCACCACCTTTTTGTTACCGATGCATATGTAGTTAGTTCTGATGTAAGTCTTGCTGGGTACATTTGTACTCACCTTTGCCTATTTTATGTTTTGCATAGAGACGTCAGTCTCGCTAGTAGTTCCATGTGGACTTCGACGTTTAGCTTGATACCTCAGCTACGATCTTGTGCCCTCGGCAGGGTCTTGTAGATAGTCAGGCTTCTCAGCCTTTTTCATTTGTAGTTGTCTGTACTCAGACAAGTTAAGCTTCCGCTTGTGCTTGTTGCTTGTATGACTTGAATGCTGGGTCATCAGACCCATGTTTGTAATATCTCGCTCCTCGGAGCCTAATGAATAAATACTTGAGTCGTAGAGTTATGTTGTGATGCCATGTTGTATTTACACATATCGAGCATATTGTGTGTATGATTGAAATGCTTGGTATGTGTGGGATCCGACAACCTAGTTGTTTATCCTTGGTAGCCTCTTTTATGGGGAAATGTAGTCTTGTGCTTCCATGAGCCATAGTAGTCCGCTACAGCCCGGTTCACCGGAGTCCCGCTAGCCCAGCACTACTGCTCCGAAACACTTGACTGGCCGGCATGTGATTCACTTTGTTCCTGTGTCTGTCCCTTCGGGGAAATGTCACGCAGTGACATCCGGAGTCCTGCCTAGCCTGCTACAGCCCGGGTTCCCGGACTCCTATTAGCCCAATGCTACAGCCCGGATTTGCACGCTGCTGACCGACATGCTCGATGTTGATTCATGTATGCCTGTCCCCGTATGTTAGTGCCACTTTGGGTTCACTACTAGTCATGTCGGCCCGGGTTCTCTGTCACATGGATGCTAGCGACACTATCATATACGTGAACCAAAAGGCGCAAACGGTCCCAGGCCATGGTAAGGCGACACCCGTGGGGATACCGTGCGTGAGGCCGCAAAGTGATATGAGGTGTTACAGACTAGATCGGTGTGACTTCGAATCAGGGTCTTGACAGATTTTCCCACATGAATAGTTTATTTATTTTTTGGTTTTAATAAGGACGAACAGTCCCTCCTTTGGTGAAGTGATGCGTATCTGCCAGCTGGGAACAGAGGTGTTCATTCCTTTATCTTTTTTAGGCATATTTTTTAGACATTTCTTTTAGGAATATATAAAGGCTTTGTTTTTGTTTTGTTTTTATGACCAGGCGTTTGGTTCCTTGGAGTAGGGGAAAGAACAGAGTTGATGGGCTGGTGAGGAAAAGAAAATTGGGCCAATTCATAGCCTTAAGAGCTCGCACTATTTTCTGCTGGGGGGAAGGGGTGGTGGCCCTGGCATAGGTCCACATGGCGGCCCCATCTTTGTCTAAAAAAACAACATGGCGGTCCCATCCTCGAGGGCGCCGCCGCCACCACGGCGTGCTCGTCCTCTACCGCACCTTCGAGTCCCTCACCAGCGGGAGAGGAGTAGAGGACGGCGGCGTAGTCCTTGGGGATGGTCACGGGTGCTCTCCGCCGCGTTTCAATCGAGCATTGCCTGGAAGGTGGCGCACGCCTGCCGCCAGCCACCGCCTGGAAAGAAGCCTCCGACCACCGGTGCCGCACCGTGCGGGAGCTTTGCGCTTTGCAGGACATGCATTGCCCTTTGTGGCCGGGCGCTGTGGTGCCCCTCTGCATTTCAATTGCCGCCACAGGGGTTATCATCGGTAATCTTTGTTCCTAATTACTTCCAGGTCCTTCCTGTCCACTTTATTAATTGTATATGAGTTTATAAGTTATACTACAATTACAGCAGGAGCACCTGTTAATTAATTATTCTCTCGCTCGCAGAGTCCCTCTTCCGCTGACGTGTGGCCCCACCGGGCAGGTGAAGAAGAGTGTAGAAGGCTTAAGACGAAGCGCCGGTCCTCCTCCCACTCTCCTCCCACGCAAAAGGAGAGGCCTTGCAACGAGAGCAGCACAGCAACCCGCTCTCCCCTCCCAAAACCCCAACCCCCCGTCCGCCTCCACAGCCGCCGCATGGTAAGCACCTTCCTCCGACCCCCCGTCTCCATCTCATCGGCGAGTCGGGTGTTCCTTGCCCGTGCCTCTTTGTGGTCTCAATCCGCTCCGTAACAGGTTGATGTGTTCTTGCTTGCCGAGGCCCTTGGGTTCTTAGTGTTCGCACACGAACATGTCACCGTGTACCCTCGGCGCCGGGGGTGATGCACCGCAGCTCACGTCGAAGGATATCTGACCGGCAGCGCGATACGCAGGACAGCCGGCAGATGCTTTTGTAGACCCGAAGCCCCATTTGCCCGGGAGGGACGCCGTCAGGGCTCGCGGCGGCTATGGGCTGCTCCAGGTCGATTCGCTCGCCCCTAGAGGCTCGTGGATCCGCAGCCCTCCAGCATGAAGAACTAGCGAAGAACGAGAAGAAAGATACAAAGGATTTATTTGATTGGTGTCAGGGCTGCTCCAGGTCGATTCGCTCGCCCCTAGAGCCTCGTAGATGTGTTTGTTCGATTGGTGTTGTCTCAATCGGCCGTCACCCCCAACATATATAAGAGGCGGCTGGACTTTCCGTACAAGCAAAGGATTTATCTAGGCTTTCCTTACAAAAAAATTACATCAATTCACGTCCAAAACCCTAGTCAAATTCGGACTGGTTTTATCCGAACTTTTCAAAACTGTTCGGTTTAAACTAGCTGTACTTTGAGGGTCCTTTTTGTGGTGACAAACGACCTCAGATGAAAACGAGCCCAAAAGCAATCTTGACAGTTTCGACGAGACGAACAACTTTCATGTTGAACGTTTTTTCATCAGAGGTTATCTCGAGGGTCAAATCGCTCGTGCAAGACAGCTAATTATTCATGCAGCACATTAGACATACCCACACATGTGTCAAGTTCCGGGCGTCATATTTTTTCTCACTGAAGGGTCGCGCTGTGCGGGCTCTAACTTTTGTATATGACCTCGGATTGAGACGATCTTTATATCAAAATCGATCGTTTCGACGAGACGAAGAAAATTCATGTAGATCAGTTTTCAATATGGGGCAGTCTTGAGAGTGTAATCAGCCGAATAGTGTTCTGAATACAAAATCTGAGTACTTCGAACACAACTTCGGCCTTAGAGATGAGACCGGATGACTATGTCCAAATATCAAAGTTTTTCCTTTTGACAATACGGAACTTTCTTACTTTAAGCACTTCTACATTTGAGACCATCTTAATTAAGTTCTTGACCGTGCCAAAATCTGGTGTCAACACTTAGATTTGGAGCGGTCTAGACCGACTCCTGCTTGAAGCGTGTGAAGATCTGTTTCTAAGCTTGCACAGCGATTTCGTCCTGTCTTCAGAAAATTAATTTTCTGGTCGTTCTTAATGTTTCGCTTAGTTCATAGACTAAGAGCATATGAGCGACTGCTGTACCGAACTGCGCTGCATACCTGGGTACCTAGGCCTGATTCGTGGACCGATGCCTGCTTGCCTTTGTGTGAAGATCTATGTTCTGTGCATAATCGTGTTTGTGGCAAGTCGTTCCTGATGTTTGCGTCAATTAGAATAGAGGAGCATGTGGACGAGTGCGTACATGAACTGCCTGATCTTGCCATTTCCACTGCATAAGTGCATAACTTTTATTCTTCTTGGCACTAACTTGTAGACGAGGCTGCTTGCATCTGTGTAAAGATCTGTGTTCTGGGCATGCATAATTGTTTTTGTGGCCCTTCCTGATGTTTGCGTCAATTAGTAGAGGAGGAGGAGCATGTGGATGAGTCCGTACACGAACTGCATGACTTTTATTCTTCTTGGAACTAAATCCGTTTGTGGAATCTTCTAGTTTGTCCAGATTCATCTTAAATTCGCCAGTTTTTTTTCTGATCTGAGCACATCCCTCTTTGATTCATTTGTCAGAGTGCTGGCGGGTGGTTTTTAATAGGTTTATTACTAATGATCTTGAAATCCTCTAGTTTCGTGCATGAAATTTCATCAACTTTTAGTGGTTGATGATTATGGTTTTGGTACTTAGAGGTTTCCCTAGGCCTGATTCATAGACCGAGGCCTGCTGGCCTTTGTGTGAAGATCTATGTTCTAGTATGTAGGATGTGGTTTTGATCACTAGGATGTAGCTTTTGATCTGCACTACATCCCCTTTGCTCTGCTGCAGATTGTGTACATATATGTACGGTGCAGATAGCACCTCCTGAAATCACTTTAAACCACAATGAGACTTCTTCCGTCTCTGCAGTCATACCGATTGTTTTGGTTTCACGACAATAAGGGCGTGTTCGGTAGCACTCCGTGGCCGATAAATCCTCAACTCCAACTTCTGGAATCGACAAAATCATTAATTAAGGAGTACTCGTTGCAAAAAACACTCCACTTCCCCAGGGCCGCGACAAATGGCGCACATGCAGTGCACCACTTGTTGCAACCTGAGAGTTTTCCCTTTTTCGTAGATCCGTTTATTCAAAACGTTTTATCTCTTAAACCGTGCGTTCAAATCTCGAACCGTTTTCACCGTTGGATTCCTCGCGTCGAGACGTTCAAAACTAGATCCCGTGTTGATAGGTTTTGACGAACTTTTTTCTGACGAAAAAACCAAACGAAAAAAACCGGGCGAATAAAAGAACCGGGAGCACGGTTTTTTCCTTTCTGAAAGAGGCACGCCCGTGCCTCTCGCAAAATCACAACCGTGCCTCTCGTGGAAGCAAAACCATGACTCGTGTAAGGAAAAAAAAACAGAAAACGCGTTTTTTTCCGTTTCTGAGAGGCACGGCCGTGACTCTCGCGAAAGCACAACCGTGACTCTCGCGAAAGAAAAAAAACAGAAAACACGTATTTTTTTTCCTTTCCGAGAGGCACAGCCGTGACTTTCGCGTAAGCACAACCGTGCCTCTCGCGGAAGCAAAACCGTGACTCTCACGAACGAAAAAAAAAACAGAAAACGTGTTTTGTTTTTCCCTTTCCGAGAGGCACGGCCGTGACTCTCGCGAAAGCACAACCGTGCCTCTCGCAAAAGCAAAACCGTGACTCTCGCGAAAGAAAAAAAATAAAAAAACGCGTTTTTTTCGTTTCCCAGAGGCACGGCCGTGACTCTCTCTAAAGTACAACCGTGCCTCTCGAGGAAGAAAAACCATGACTTTCACGAAAGGGAAAAAAAAGAAAACACGTTTTTTTACAAAAAAAATTTGAACAATTTTTTTGATCGAAAAGCTAAGAAAGACCGGGGGAAAACCAAAACGTCGAAAAAATCTGGAAAAAAATCGTTTAAAAAGCCGAAAACGCGTGCGAAAAAAAAATCCGAAGAGAACGTCCAAAGCGCGACACGTGACGAATGGCTGAGAGCGCGCCAAGTGGCGCTGATCGTTGCGAGGCTCCCGAAGGAGCGCTCGTTAACTAGTTGCTTCCCGGAATCGAGCTCCAGCTTCTCACGATCGATCCCAAAGCTAGCGATATGTTCGGTGTCACCGCTTCTTGCTCGCACGAGGGAGCGAACCTGAAGCCCATAAAATCGCCCCTTTGTGGCCCATCACGAACAAGCTGACAGTCCAAGGTGTGGGAAAGATGGGATGGGCCATAGGCCTGGTCGGGGGCAGGAGGGGGGAATGCTGTAGGGAGGGACGACTTGCAACGAGAGAAAAGACTCGGAGCGAACCGGTACGAGAAGAATTCACTTGGCGGTGGCAAGGGCCGGTAATTACCTATCAACTCTCGCTTCTAGTTTTGGAGGAGCTGCGATTTCCCAACTCTACGACTCCATAGATTTTGCACTACATTTTTAGCCAGCTTCTCTCCCGTAAATCCTAGAGTGGAGCCGTTCGGTTGGACTCCTGGCCGGGAGTTAGAGGAGTCAGGAGTTGGAGGAGTACCGAACACGCCCTAAAATTGTGCAATTTGGTATGGGTCAAGTCATTTCTTATTATTATTAGTGTAGACAGCACATTGTGCAGCGCAGCTTACACTGGCTAGAATTAGCACATTGTGCAGTGCAGCTTATTATTAGCAGTGAATATTAAGAGTGTAGACAACACTTTGTGCAATTTACACTGGCTAGAATTCGAAGTCTCTACTGGGAGCACATTTCTCCTTTTTTTTCTTACGAGGCGCCGGTGCTTTATGTTTGCTGCTCATTTGTTGCCCGTGTTAAGAACTGATGCCATTTCATAGTTGCACTAGTACCAAATTAAACAAGGCCATCACTGCAAGACGTGGGTGATCCACATTATTTGCGATCTCTTTGCAGCTGTGGTATACGCACATGAGTGCCAAGTGCCAACTGTTTAGGTATTTTTTGGATAGTGGAAGGGGCAGCTCTCCTGGTCTCAGTTCGCTGCTTAACAGGGTTGATGTGTTCTTGCTTGACGAGACCCTTGGGTTCTTAGATTTGGAGCGGTCTAGACCGACTCCTGCTTGAAGCGTGTGAAGATCTGTTTCTCAGCTTGCACAGCGATTTCCTTATGTCTTGCGAAAATTAATTTTCTGGCCGTTCTTAATGTTTCGCTTAGTTCATAGACTAAGAGCATATGAGCGACTACTGTACTGCATACCTGGGTACCTAGGCCTGATTTGTAGACCGAGGCATGCTTGCCTTTGTGTGAAGATCTATGTTCTATGCATAATCGTGTTTGTGGCAAGTCGTTCCTGTTGTTTGCGTCAATTAGAATAGAGGACGAGCATGTGGACGAGTCCGTACATGAACTGCCTGATCTTGCCATTTCCGCTGCATAAGTGTATAACTTTTATTCTTTTTGGCACTAACTTGTAGACGAGGCTGCTTGCATCTGTGTAAAGATCTGTGTTCTAGGCTTGCATAATTGTTTTTGTGGCCCTCTAGTTTCGTGCAATCCAAAAATTTGTGTCTATAGTACATCCAAAAAATGTTTTAGGAAAGTTCTACTTCATTTCTTGGTTTACCTTTCTTCTGCCCAAATGAGTTTACATTTTTCAGTGCTCTATAACTACTGCAGTTAGTTAAATATAGTGTGCACTTTGTCGATTGTAGGTGTAAATATGCTATTAGTACATCCTGAAGGATTACTTCAAATCATCATAGTAGCTCATCCAGCTGTGATCTGTCCTAGTTTCATTGTGCTTTGTAGAACATTGTATGCTCATTTTCTTGTGTTAATTAATTTCCGAGCAGAGCGCTGCAACCATGAGCAACCGTCCGGTTGTCAGCACAAATCAGGGGGGGGGGGGGGGGGAATGAAAGGCTAGAGTATGCTGTATCATGCTCCAAGGGAACCCAGCCTTTTATGCAACAGGCTGTGAGTAACATACTACCTCTTGTTCTTCGTTGGACTGAACTAGAAGTAGTTTTTTTTAAATACGGAATTATAACCTCATTTTCCTGATCTTGCAGCATATTGCCCTTCCTGATCTTGACGTCCCAACTGGAACATCATTCTTTGGTGTTTACGATGGCTTGGGAGGTACACTCACATCCTAATTTTACAAAGGAAAATGTGTCAGTGTCATCTTAATTATATGCACAATCAGACTAAGTGCTGCTTTAACCAGTACCATCTTATAATGTATGTACACACTTAATTCACTAAGCTTGTTTAATTTTCAGGATCAGCAGTCTCTAGCTACAGTGCAAAGCATTTGCATACTGAAATGCTTAGGCATCCTCAGTTTGCCACCAATGGTGATGCTGCATTGACCAGCGCATTTTTCAGGTAATTTTATATATCTAACACCAGTTCGCCACTCTTCCCCCCTTGTACCAGCTGCTATGACAACCCAAGGTCCTTACATATGTTAAATATGGTGTTGCTGTTAATGTAGAGTGGATGAAATGATGAAGCAAAAAGAAGGGCGGAAGGAATTGACAGCCCTCACTAACACTCCTACCAATTACCTCAAACCGACGACATTCAGAGACAGGCTTCTTTCGTGTGCTTGTTTGAAGGTGATAATCATATAATTACTTGCATCGAAGAAACCATCATGTTACAAAAATACTTATTATATACTTTATCTTGTCTTGCATCGTAGGTATATCCAGGACCACTGCATGAAGGAGCATGTGCTTGTGTAGTGGTCGTGAGGGGAAACCACATTATGGTTGGCAATGCAGGCACCTGTCGCTGCGTACTTTCCATGGATAGCCAGGTGCACTGAGTACTATCTTCTATCTAATTACCCTGCTGTCTTTTTATACCCGATTGGTGGATTTTAATGGTACTTAAGCTTGTTTCCATAAGGCAATTCCTCTCTCTACGGAGCACCAGCCAGGGCTTCCGGAGGAGTCCAACAGAATTCAAAATGCTGGATTTGAAGTGGTCGATGCAGATGGCATTAGTAAGATTGATGGTGACCTAGGCCTTGGAGTCTCCCGAGCTCTAGGTATGCTGAGTTATTTCTCTTACTGACACTACATGAATGAGGCAATAAAGTTGATGTATGCTTGGTATATTAAAACCATGTCTAATGAATCTTCGGTTAGTCTTGCTTGCGACGATATTGTTATATGTTCTCTTGCATGTTGTAGGCTTGTATTTATTGCATCATCGAAACTTTGAATTTTAGAACCAGACCACACACACTTGCCAATATATGTTCTGAAGTCATTTGTCTTCAAACCAAATATATGGTAGTTACCATGGCTCCAAATTTTGGCCATGCCCTTTGTTTGGTCATGCCAAATTTTTGGCAGGGCTAGATGGGGCTCAAACCAAACATACCCTTCATCTCTTTTTTGGTTGTTTGGTTTATAGGACTAATGAGGTACAAACACCATGAGGAGCTGGATCCTGCACTGCAAGCCGTTACCTGTCTACCAGAAATTCACTTTCTGAGTCAGACAAACAAAAAAATCTTGTCCCTATGTGCTGTTGGATATGATTGAGTGACAATAACATGTTTCCTGTTAGCAAAATATCACGGGCAACACGGAGTTCCTAGTATTGGCAACACCAAACTTTTGGTAAGTCCTCAGTTACAACATGGAGTTTGCAAAGCATAACTTGCTTATTTTGTAAGGTTTGTTGACTAATGTACTCACTTTTTTCTTTGTAGGAGTGCGTATGAATCGGAACAGAAGGCTGTTGAGTTGATAGGCAACGACATCAGAGAGGTGCGCCTCCCCTCCCCATACACACGCAAAAAAAGACATGTTTAGCCTACTGTTTGTTAATGCATAACATTACAACAAGTGTTGTGCGAGGGAGAACATCCCATTCCTCGCTAAAGAAGATTCATTCACTCTAGCAATCGTGTGCAAACGTTGACATGATTTTTTCCCCTTCTTCGGAATAGCCAGCTTCCATTTTTTTTCTGTTTAAGCAGGAAAATTGCGACTGCCCATTGATCGTTCTGCAATGCCACTTGCATTTCTCATATTTTGATCCCACATATACGATTTGTACGCATGCGATACATTCAAGAGATGAAATTATGTGCGTGCTAGAAATGAATGCAATACTGTCTCATCCGTGCTAGTCGGAGTACTACTTCAGTTTTGTTTTTTGCACCGTGCCTTTGGCTAAGAGCCACTCGTTTAAACAGCACGTTACTTTTTATTCTTGCTACATGTTTATTATTTTGCATCACATTGATATATGTTGCACGCCTCCTCTCTGCTCAAATTACCCAAAAAGGGTTTCCCCGGCTTTGTACTCCAAAGCAACCAACACCGATACATAGGAATGCTCGGGCGAGAAGCATAACAAGCCCAAAGAAAAAAAGAACAAAGAAGAAGAAAGAAATACCAACAACGGCAGCTCGACAAAGCGCGGATGACCCGCCACCGCTGCGCCCTCCGAAATTGACCCACCACATAGCCAGGCTCCGACCCGCCTACCAAGCAGCACCTCCAACAAGGGATGTGACGTCGACGACGCTGCTGCTCGGACGTGTCCTAGGGTTTCCCCCGTCACGCGAAAGGAAGTGGGGGATGGATACATCCGACATCCTCCAAGAAGGGATGGTGGCAACCGCAGGTGTCACCGCATCGGAGCCGGAAGAGAGTCGGCAAGGGATTTCTCCCGCACTCCAAACCCCGCCGCCCAACCAGGCCGGAGCCAATCAGCCACCTCGCCGCCCACCAGCACTTGACGCCACCCACGCCGCCTCACCGAGATCACCACCACGAGGCCAAGAGGATGGAGAGAGACGCACGAGGCGACAGAAGCAGCAGCACCGGAGCCACGCGGGAGGAACTACCTCCACTGCCGTCGTGCGGGAAGCCCGAGTCTCCGGCACCGTCGCGGTCGCCGTTCAGACGCAGCAGCAGGGCGGCACCAGGGCCGCCAGCATCCACCCGCCCATCGCCGCTCCCCGGCCTCCCGAAAGCCACACCGATGACCCTCCATGCCGCCGGCCCGCCTAGACCCAGATGGGGCCCGAAGGGCCCAGATCTGGGCCGAGCGGGCGCCGCCAGATCGCACCGCCGCCAAAGGCAGCGCCGCCGCCCAGAAGATCCCCCGCCGGCCGCCTAGGAGCACCCCGCAGCGCCGCACCGCCCCGCGTCAGAGCGACCCGCGAGAGGAAAGGCTAGTGGCCGCCGCCGCCAGCGCCGCCCGGGCCAGGCTCAGCGCCGGACGCCAGCGACAGCGGCAAGGAGAGAGGGGAGGGGGGAGCTCGGGGAGGAGGCGCTGGAGGCGCGACCGGTCGCCCGCGGGGGCGAAGCGGTCGCGAGAGGAGAGGGTGCTCTTCTCAAGTTTGCAGTAGATATGTCCTTAGACTTGTCCCCGCTCAAATTCGAGCCAACTGAGCTCCCCTTCTCCCTGAAAACCAAGCCATGACACACCTCCTCTAGCAAGAACCTCTCTGTAACCCCATACCATCTTCTCTCTGGCGTGCTGTGCTCCCTGATGGCACCCATCGCTGCTGTCCGTCACGGGCCTAGCTCTGCTCATTCCTGCCCCCCTCCCCGAGGTCAAGCATCACCTGGGTGAATGCGTCTCGACCCCCTTAGCACTTCCATATGCCAGGTGTCGCAAATGGAGGTCCCAGTCGCTGGCACGAAGCTCGGCCGAGCCTCCTCTGCATCTCCTTGTCGGGAGGTTGAAGAAGGTGGTGGGAGGAGAGAGAGAGAGAGAGAGAGCAGGCCGAGACCCACATGTAAGCGGGCCAACGAAGAGGCACGTGCCATCGACAACTGGGCCCAGTCCCTTAAGTGGAAGCGTACTATGAGGAAATACACTTTCTGTTCCGCGAAGTGCAATAGATCATGACTTATAGGAAGAATACACTTTCTCTTTAACGAAAGTGCATTCCTCGAAAGGTACTTTCGTCCTCAGCCATGTGCCGAAAGGGTTAGGTTGCGGGTGTTCACTAGTTAGCAGCCGAAATCGATAGTTTTTATTCATTTCCTCGTTTAATCGTTTTATGGATGAACGAACACAACTTCTTAACCTTAACTCCGGATCAGGTGATTCCAAAGCCCCAGTTCATCTTTCCCGAGCCCGTTCAAATGGTGTGACTTCAATGATGATGTCACATTATGAAAATGACACTTTTGCCACCACCTATCTTTAGGCCTTTTCGACGTCCGGCAATACCTTCTGCGAGATGATCACACTTCTTCCCGATGAATCCATGTACCCCTGCTACCTCTTGAGCATGCGTTGATTTTCCCTTGAAGAGGAAAGGGTGATGCAGCAAAGTAGTGTAAGTATTTCTCTCAGTTTTGATAACCAAGGTATCAATCCAGTAGGAGACAACGCACAAGTCACCTAGTACCTGCACAAACAATCAAGAACCTTGCAACCAATGCGATAAATGGGTTGTAAATCCCTTCACGGTCACTCGCAAAAGTGAAATCTAATAAAGATAGTAAGGTAAATATTTTTGGTATTTTTGTTGTATAGATTGGAAAGTAAAGATTGCAAAATAGTAAACTAGATGCGATGTAAATACAAGAGATGCAATATAATAAGAAATAGACCCGGGGGCCATAAGTTTCACTAGTGGCTTCTCTCAAGATAGCATGTATTACGTGAGTGAACAAATTACTGCCGAGCAATTGATAGAAAACCGCATAGTTATGAAGATATCTAAAGCAATGATCATGAATATAGGCATCACGTCCGTGTTAAGTAGATCGAAAGGATTCTGCATCTACTACTATTACTCCACATATCGACCGCTATCCAGCATGCATCTAAAGTATTAAGTTCATAAGAACAGAGTAACTCTTTAAGCAAGATGACATGATGTAGAGGGATAAACTCCAACAATATGATATAAACCCCATCTTTTTATCCTCGATGGCAACAATACAATACGTGCCTTGCTGCCCCTACTGTCACTGGGAAAGGGCACTGCAAGATTGAACCCAAAGCTAAGCACTTCTCCCATTGCAAGAAAGATCAATCTAGTAGGCCAAACTAAACCGATAATTCAAAGGACTTGCAAAGATATCAAATCATGCATATAAGAATTGAGGGAAGAACAAAATAATATTCATAGATAATTGAAAGTACATGTAGTCCCCATGTGTGGTTTTGGTAATTAATGACAATCCTTATGGACTAATGTTTGCATTAAGATATACATTTGAAGGTTAGTCCCATTGGAAAATGATTGAAGAATAATGGAAGACAACTGCTTTGAAGCAACAATTACATTGAGATGATCAAAATGAAGTTCATTGGAGTATCTTAAGGGTTGCCATGCTTAGATCTATGGTTTGAGCCATAATGGATCAAGATCTTAAAAGGATGATTTCAATGATGAATTCTAGGAGTGGCTCAAAGATATGATCATAAGGGACTCATGTGTTGAGTCATGATTGATCAAGTATTCAAGCAAGATATTCAAGTGAAGAATTCAATATACCCTTGAAGATGTCAAGATTAAACATGGAGTAGAGATATAGGTTGACCAAGATGAAGCTCAAAGATCGAACTCTAAATAGTCAACACACGAGCACAAATGATGCACCACACAGGATCTTGTGGTATGATAAGAAATTATCAATTGCACTCTGTGTACTAACCCATACTATGTGTTGTCTATGTTTTTAGGGTTAGGTGATTCTCATGGGCTCGCATCGAGAGAGAGATTTCAAGTGTCTATGAGAGGATGAAATCAAGTGTTGGTGATCATGGTTGGCAAGGGCAAGTTCAAGATAACCATCCCAAAGGATTACATGCTTGTAGCTTGTGGATGATCACATGATGGACAAGTGAAGATGAATACAAAGCAAAGCTTCCCACATTGTGTATGGGGGAGAGACTTGAAGACTTCACCAATGTCTTGCCTTCATCTTGAGCCAAGAAGAAACATCAACATCAAGCTCAAGTGAATGGCTCGTGTCAAAGGTATTAGTTCCTTTGACGTTAGTGTTGTGGAGTGATGACCACCAAAGAAACATATACACTCAAGAATGGATTCTCGATAGCTATGTAGTGTAGCTCTTTTATGATTCTTGAGTTATAGGGACCCCACACTATTAAGAGGGGATCAAAGGGGTTTGTGATGGATTTGCTCAAGTCAACATCTTCTATATGAAGGAAATATGCCCTAGAGGCAATAATAAAGTTGTTATTTATATTTCCTTATATCATGATAAATGTTTATTATTCATGCTAGAATTGTATTAACCGGAAACTTGGTACATGTGTGAATACATAGACAAACAGAGTGTCTCTTGTCGGTGTCAAAACCGGCGATCTCAGGTAAGGGGTCTCGAACTATGCGTCTAGGATCGATGGTAACAGGAGATGGGGGACACGATGTTTACCCAGGTTTGGGCCCTCTCTATGGAGGTAATACCCTACGTCTTGCTTGATTGATATTGATGAATATGAGTGTTACAAGAGTTGATCTACCACGAGATCGTAATGGCTAAACCCTAGAAGCCTAGCCTATATGACTATGGTAATGAGTATATCCTTTCTGGACTAACCACTCTGGTTTATATAGACACCATGGGGATCTAGGGTTTACATAGAGTCGGTTACATAAGAAGGAATCTTCATAGTCGGTCGCCAAGCTTGCCTTCCACGCCAAGGAGGTCCAATCAGGACACAGGTACAGCCTTCGGCCTTCGTGTCTTCACAGCTCATCAGTCCGGCCCATGGATAACAGGCCGGACGCCCGAGGACCCCTTAGTCCAGGACTCCCTCAGTAGCCCCTGAACCTGGCTTCAATGACGAGGAGTCCGGCGCGCAGATTGTCTTCGGCATTGTAAGGCGGGTTCCCCCTTCCGAACTCCTAGTTGATCTTCAGATGTAATGATTGTGTCCGGACTTGTATGCACAACCGCAGAGGACATAATATTTCATGGGTTCAACCCACCGACCACTTTTTGGTAATATGACACCACACCTGCCTGGCCACTACTTTCGAACCGTTTTAGCCGGCCCGTTGCCCCACGTCCCAAGACGTGGCCTTATTGGCACGTCTTATCCAAGCAGAGATCGTGCCTCCCTTTTTTAAGGGATTCCTATCGACCCGGAGGTGGGTAACCCAACCGTCGCTTGGGTACAACTCCTTGGAAACAAGCAAGTTTTTGAGGCCTGAGAGGAGATGGTTGATATTTGCAGCCTTTATATAGGGGTACAGACCCGTCTTTTTCTTCCACGCTTGCATCTTCCTCAACTCCTGCTACCCTGAGTTCCAACACCCGGGTTTCGGTCGCCACCAGCCCCAGTCATGTCCGGATCTAGCCGTCAAGGCCAGTGGGTAGCCTCTTCTGTTACGGAGGAAGACATTGCAAAGCTTCGGGCGGCGAGGTACCTGACCGCTGAAATCCATCATCGGCTTCCTGCCGAGGGGTAGGTTATTCCCACCCCCAGATCCGGCGAGAGGGTCGTGTTCGTGTCCCACTTCCTCCACGGGTTGGGGTTTGCACATAACCCCTTCGTCCGAGGGCTCATGTTCTATTACGGGCTAGACTTTCACGATTTGACCCCAGACTCTATTCTTCTTATCTCGGCGTTTATCGTCACGTGCGAAGCCCTCCTGCGAATTCCTCCGCACTTCGGCTTGTGGCTCAAGACCTTCGATGTGAAGCCGCGAGTGGTAGAGGGGGAGCAGGCCGAGTGCGGTGGCGCTACAGTGAGCAAGCTTGCTAGCGCCGTTTGGCTGAAAGGGCGGATCCTTTGCCAAATCTTCCGATATGTGGCAGCAGGGGTGGTTCTATATCATCGAGCCTGCAGATCCAAGTGGGCAACCGCGCCCGCATTCCGATCCAGCCCCCCAACTCAGCTTGCATCGTGGATTAACGAGGGGCTAGATTGGGGATCAACGAATGATGTGCGAACTCTGCAAAGTCGCATCCGAAGCCTCATCGAGAGGGACATCGACATAATGTAATGCTAGTTCGTCGGACCCTGCCATGCCAGTGACGGCCTCTCCGCCTATGGGAGTTCAATCCAGAAGGGCCGCGGACTCTTCAGCACTTCTTCGACACAACGCATGAAGGAATGTGGAGATTATTCTTCGGGAAACGAAGGCAATGGCCGGACACCACCGAAGATGTTGGCCTAGACTGTAACCATCCGGACACCCCGGTAAGTACCCATTTACCGAATACCTCATAAGCACATACCCAGTGGCAAGATACCAACAATATCACCCTTTTTCAGGGCTGGATAAAGAAGGTGGAATTGATTAGGTGTCCGGCTCCCCTTCCCAAAGACTCATCTACTCCTGTGTTAACAAGGATGCTGGCCTCAGTGCCATACCAGGTATCAGCAGGGGAGGGTGAAAAGACCCAAGATGACCTTGGTTCCGGAGGTAAGTCGGACACTGAGTCCGGAGAAATCGACCTTTCCTCGCCCGAGGACGGAGGCGGAAAAGGACCCAGTATCCCTTCTGCAAACAGGAGGAAAAGGGCCGCCTCCAAAGATTGGGAGGGGCGGTCTTTCAAGAAGGGCAAGATGCCACCGTCGACCGGCTTGGGTTTGGAAAGTGATGTTGTTGAGCAGCTCCAACAAGGGGACAAGCCCTCGGCCAAACCGTAAGAGAATCCAGAGTACTTTCATAGTGTCCCGCTCCGTTGCTGTTATCAAAGATATACGTAACTCATTCATGCATTTTTACAGGCCGGCACAGAGTTTTTCTGGGCAATCCTCTTCTTCGGGGAGTCTCCTTCCAGAGATGATGGAGAGCGAGACGCCTCCTCCAACCTCCTCGCCCAACAAGTCGGATGCCTCTGAAGTGTCATCACGGAGGGTCCCTTTTGACCAAAAAGTTATGTAGGGGACAGAACAGGCAGTACCCAAAGGTGGAGCACCGACCATCCGAGATTCCGGGGCTGATGATAACAAAGGTCCCTGACTAACTGGTTCGCAGCCGACAGTGATTCTAGAGACGGGTGAACAGATTCCTTCAAAGGATGATTGTGCTCCTGGAGCAGCTTCAGGAAACCCGGAGACTCCGGATATATTGCGGGACATGTTGCGGAAAGCATCTGTCTCGGGGGAATAGCGTACCTTGATGGGTACAGTGATTGAGAAGATCTCGTCCGCGAAGAGCGGATTAAATGAAGCCTTCATGAGCCTACTGAAGGGCTTCGAGGTTTGTGACATAATGTTTTCAGCTATGTTTCATTTGCAAAGATGCGCATGTGTATAGGTAGTAGCCCCTGATACTCGGGTTGGTTTCCACTTGGAAGCAAACGGAGGATCGAAAAGGATCGTTTGAGGACTAACCTGATGAACTTTGAACACAGGCTACTTCCCCCTTGGCCACTTCCCGGACTATCGAAATCGCTGATTTGCAGCGGAAGCTTGATGTGGCAGGGGATGATCTTGCTTTAATCAATATGCGTCTGGACGAGTCGCAAGGTATGTATTCGGGGCAATCCTCATACATTTTTGTGGTATAAGCATGATGCTGAGATTTGGTTGCAGATGGTACTGCCACCGTTGAAGTTCTTCGAGCGGAGCTGGCCCGGGCCAAGGAGCAGGCCCGGCGTAGCAATGCTGCCGCCGAAAAGGCATCGGCTGAATTAAAGGCCGAACAAGCTGCACGACGCCAAGATGAGGAGAAGATATCCACGATGACGCTCGAACTGGAGAATGCTACTGGCCGCTGTGAATTTCTGGAGAAGGAGAGTAAAGCCTTAACGGTTGATCTGGACAAGGCCTTACAAGAGGCGAGAGAAGCACGGTCGGAATGCAGAGCAGCCCATGAGGAGGTTCGACAGGCGAGGGAGATTGCGTTTGGAAAGCCCTTTCTGCTGCAAACTAAGTTCGGTGACCCGAACTATGCCTAGCTTAACCAAGTATGGAGTTCTCCGGACGAGTTCTTGGACTTGCCGAAGAGTTCTGCCGATACGGCACAGTATTACCAAGCGCGAGATGGATATGCAACGGAGAAGCTTTTTTGGTCGCAGTTTGGCGCATCAAAGCGTCCTCTGTTGCTCAATGAACAGATGTCCGAATGGGCTGAACTTCATAGGATATCTGGCGCTGCCATGAAGGATGTCGTAATCCGGTTGTGGCCAACCGAGCCTGTTCCGAGTAGCTATTTCGGTTTGGTGCAAAGGCTTGTTGACGTGGTGCCGCGTATCGACGCTGTGAAGCGGTCAACGTGCATTGAGGGTGCATGGATGGCTTTTGCCCGAGTCAAGATGTTCTGGGGGAAGATGAAGGCCATCGATGTTGCAACGAAGGGTCCACCCAAAGGCAAGGACCTTCCGGAACCGGTGCATTATTTTGAAGACGTCCTAGAGGCCTCCCGCTTTATAGAGGGTCAGTTCTCAAAAGACATAATGTTCGAGTGAGGTGTATGAAAATTGTAAAAGACAATTTTATAGTTAATCTATTTATGTTTTGCTTGAAAGCTTGAATTCCTCCTATGCGGCCGTTTTAATCTAATCTGAAAGTTTTCCAGTCGTCGGCTTCAGCCCCCTCGTAGGAAGTACGAGGGTGTTCGGAAAGGCATTTAATCACTCTTTATCCAACGTCTTGGTCCATGAAGGAGGTGATAATGCGGCGAACCAGGCAATCGAACTATAGGGCGTTAACACTTTCACTTAGCCATAGGAGTTTTATGGTGGGGCTACGACATAGCCCCTGGTATGTATGTGGAATATGGTGCCTTGCATATTTGATCCGAAAAAGATCCCTCGCGTGACACGGAGAATCGCTAAAGATTCTAAGAAGTCATCAAGTGGTTGACCAGCTCACGCCACATCATGATAGTCAGTTTTTGGCTTTCTCTAATAAGGTGCTCATCCGGTTTAGACCAGGGCACAATCGCAGTAGTTCTCCCTTTACTACCCTAGCTGATAGAGCGGAACGTAAGGTAGCAAGCACAGGAGCCGGGCAACCCAACTATTGACCCAAGACAATGATTTGGAGCTGATGCATATAAGGCCAAACTTGCGACGCCGAAGTATGCTATAGAGCGGTTCGGACTTTTACTGGCAACTCATTTGTTCCCACACCAAGCCCCTGGCAGGTTATGCCTAGGTGTTTCTGTGAAACAACCGTGGGAGCCATATTTGTTGGGGAAACAATGCAGGTGATTAGTTTGGACGACAGTTTGGGACACCTAGGTGCCCAAGCTCCTTGCCTGTCAACCTTCGGATTGCTTTAGGATGTGTGCCGATGTGCTAGGCATAGACAGTAACGGGTATAACCGTTTGCAAGACTTAATTGGAAAGTTATTGCGGATGTACTAATTAATTTCCTATAACTGTGTGAATCAGCGACCACTTGCTCCCATTTGGATGGAGGCATTAATTAGAATGCATGCACCAAAACATTCCCTAGAAAACGAGAATCTACCTAATTATAGCTATGCATGTGTGTGTGAAAAACTTATACTAATTAATGCATAAAAGGAAATTATTAAAAGTTGCCTAATTTTTGCTGTACACACTACACAAGTATTGATAACGTGCCGTTTTAAAAAGATACATGTATGTGTAGTGGTGTCTACGTAACTAGAATTATTTCTCTTTGTATGATACCTAGCTGTGTTTAGGGTATATACCCACAAATTCTTTGAGGATAAGAGATATATTTTTGGGTATGTAACCACAATATTATAGTATGATTCGTCGAGTATCACACCTCTGCTACATCTCTATCGGGTATCTTGTATAGATGCTCATAGAACGTAAAAAATCATTTCTCAAGGTAGTTGGTTTACGTACATGTATCTACTTATATTTATGGGTACATACCAATATATTTTTTTACATCAAGGTACATACATAATAAATACTTTGAGTATGCACTGTTTTTTCGCGAAAACTGAAATATTACAAATATATCGGACTACGTGTGTAGGTATCCAAAATTTAGAATAAATCATAGGGTATATTCCATTCGAGGTATGTACATACAGAGAAACACCATGAGTTGCACCGTATTTTGCGAAAACTTGAGTATGGACTTACAAATATATTGAAAACGTTTGAAGGTATCTAAAACCTAGAATAATCATAGGGTATATAGCTACCCAAGTACAAGTGCATGAGTATTTAGACTATTTTAACATGATTATAGTAGAATTGTTTAAGAAAAGAGATCTTTTACGAGGGAATCAATACCATCCAGTTTTTGGAAACCAGTCAACAATCAATACCGTGAAGCTTATCAATGCATGAAAATAGAAAATGGAAAGAAAATTATATGGAAGGTACTCCTGATTATTTATATTTATTAGCAAAAAATGCATTAGCGGTTCGGGTTCGACCTAGGTGCCCTAGATAATTTACCTATATATATATATATATATATATATATATATATATAGGGTCGCGCTATTCGTCATCCTGGGTGAGGAATTCTTATTCCTCACCCTAGTCAGTTTCTATACCCACGCTCAGAACCATAATCTGTAAGGGAAAACACGTTTGTGAGGTAATATTACAGCATGGAAGGAGGAGCCAGTCTGCCGCATCTAACAGTTTGCATGCGAGTAAATTACTCCAAGGAGGAGCCAGTCTGCCGCATCTAACAGTTTGCATGCGAGTAAATTACTCCAAGGAGGAGCCAGTCTGCCGCATCTAACAGTTTGCATGCGAGTAAATTACTCCCTGGATATGAGGAACCAGTCTGGCGCATCTTGACATAATTTTACGGCCACTCGGGTAATCTTATAGTAGCTGGGCGTTCTTGATTTTTTAGATATAAGGCTGCGTTCCTTATTTGATGTATTTTTCGTTAGTTCTTTTACTATCTCTATTGGACTTAGTACACCAGGTCTCTAGCAAAAATGAAATATAGAAATGATTTAAGTAACACAGGCCATTATCACCATTCTGTGGAATGCATTTTTGGTAACAATAAGAAATACACGCAATTCATTCTGTACGCTATGAATATTTTGTTAACAGCGGAACAACAAAGTGGTCTAATAAATAGATTCTGTGTTGTGGTTCTGCTAATTATCTCACATAATAAAAACCATCCTCACAATTACAAATAAAATTCGTTTGGACACAATTGAGTGCTACTTAGCTTGGTAACCAGCAGCATGAAAAATTCAGAAATCACTACTGTATTACAAAACTGAATACTACCAAACTTGAAACTGACTACTGCTGAACTTGATCTTCAAGGAGCTAAATTTGCAGGTGACCAGAGATTTTACGTCAACTTCATCTGTTCAGCAAGCTCTCCAGCGACTGAAACATTACTATCCATGAGCTGTAACCAACATATAGTATCCTATTAATAGTACTGCACCCTTTAGGTTCACTTTTCTTCTCACCAAAACCTAAATTTTGCTTTTGGTTACTAGAAAAAGAAAGCCTGAAATTTCAATTCAACATTACTAGTACCCACCATAGATACGGAGACGTTAATGTCTATCCCTCGTACATTAACCATCATCCGCTTGAACAGATACCTGACAAACAGAATATTTTCTCACAAGTGTACCAACACACAAGCACATATAACACTTGAACGGTTAATAGGCTTCGCAAACCTAAAACTGGAAACAATGTTGAAATCAAAGACATCACAGATGGATTTCGGATGTACCAAATTCATCGGAATCACATGAACCCATAACACGCCGGATGCATGGTATGAATGAAAAATATAAAAGGCCAAACTCTGCTTCCTAAATCTTGCCAAACCATATTTAAGAACCGCGGTCTGAAATCAGGCTATATCATGAATAAAATTGTCTCTGATCATGTATATAACCTGAATACGGCTCTTACTGCTTAAACTGAAGATGTAGTTCTTCGTCCATTAGAAATAATACTTGTGTGGCTGGAGGTGGACCCACCTGATCAGCAGGTAGCATGCATTAGAAAATAATAACATCATCTTCATAACTGAAATAAAATTGCTGGCTAGTATCCATTTGCTAATAAAATCAATTCATAATTGATGTGTATTCATGAGAAGTTAGAACAAAAACTGATACCATAACTCCATAATTGATGGGGTACAGAATCCAATATCATTCGCTTTTGATAAATCAGCCTGACTAAATGTGGCAATACCAGTGTGCTAATATTCATCTATCTGCTATGGTGCAAGGAGCGTGTATCTTTTCGTCATCCGACATCTTGTAGTTTTGGACTCCAGGCAAGGTTTACCTCTTTTTACTGACGTAGTACACTGCTGTACTCTGCACATATTGTAAGAAATAAGAATCCCTGTGCTTTGATTTTTAATAAAATGGAGCCGGGGAGACTTATTTGTATAGAAAAAAGAGACTTCAAATTGCTGGGTTGGGTATCTCTACATGGAATTGAAGTTTCAAACACTAGCTAGTTGAGTGGTCATTCTTACGCTATTCTAGGTCAGTGCGCCTGCCATAAAAATGATAACATGTTAGCTTAGAAATATATGATGGAATGTGCGTTCAACTAAAAGCATTGGATGTTGCAAGTTTTCATATTATATAATTTGTGAACTCAGGAAGTATTATTGTCAAAGTAAAATGATGGAAGTCCTAAACTATTCAGGTAACTTATAGGCATCACCTGAAGGTGTATGATGTCACACTCTTTGCATACATCGTTCCCCTGAATTTAGAAAAACTACATTTAATAACAAATATGGTAAAAGATAGGTCTGTTATGGGACAGAGGGAATTGGTCTCACAGACATGGAAGTGCATCTCAAAAATAAAGTTCAGATAGGAGCCAATTGGCACTACTGGAAACTAACATTATCCGTTGCCTACAGGGATATATCACAAATATTCCCTCTAGTTCCATAATATGAGAACGTTTTTCTGGATGCATCATTCCTAATAAAACAAGGCATGACATCTCCATTGTCTTAGAAATTGAACTTTGAAGGCAAGAGAAGTATGCTAAGCACCATGATTTCTCTACAAATTATGTAATGAAACAGGGGAAGAAATTTTTGACCAAATGGAGCCATCAAATACCTTACATTTAAGAAAAGACACATTTGTATCCTTTAGCAAGATCATTGAATCCAAAGGTTTACATTTCTTTCTATTTAGAGGTATGATCAGCCCTGATGACAGTGGTTTGATGGACTTGAAATCTAACAAAACGTTATACTCCCTATCAGGAAGTCAATGACATTGTGCATTAAGATCACAATTACTTGGGCTTCAATGATTTGTGCTTATTTTTGGGAGTGATTCTTAGTTGCTCGCAGTGTGTGGCTTGTTATTTTCACACTTTCTTGTGCTTTGCCCTTTCTGGTTTCCTTCTGCGCCTTATTCTGCAACAGGGCAGATTCACAATGATGGGATGACCATCCTAATATAGTAGCAGCATCCCAACTCCACCAAGTGAAAACGGCTGGGCATTGCTCCTTTTTTTGTAGCAGTGGAGCTCCAAAGAAGAAATAAGGAACAATTCATCCAAAATAGAAAAAAATGTCAAGAAACAGGGCTGAATCTTGGAAGATACTCTAGTGTTGTTCCTCCGCAGAGTTGAGCTCGTCCTCTTCTCCTCCTGCATGATCATCCCCTCCTCGAATTGATCTCACATCTGAGCGAAGGTCTACTCCATCACCCCCTTCAGTATGCAAGCTCCCTCTTTTCATTCATCTCCTTTCTTGTACTTCTTCCTCTTTCTTAGCCCTGTTCCCAAAAAATCAAGAACCCTAACCCTAAAAAATTAGAAATTCATGGAGGAGGAAAGGGAAAGGTACGGGAGGAAGATCTTACCAGAGAGAATACCACCGGTGATGGAGATGGACGCCGGAGAAGGACGTTTCCATCCCCGAGCTCGCACCGAATCGTTGCAGTGCCCAATTCCCCTCATGGTCACTACTCTGCATGACGAGGGAAAAGGGGGGGGGGGTACTCCACGTACGAGAGAGGGGAGTGGACCTCCCGATCGTCCCTTCGGCACCGTCGCCATCGCTATCGCCGCCTCAGCAATCATCGCCGGAGAGGATGGTCCGGGGTGAGAGGAACCGTGTCGAGCCCACCTGTCGGTCGCTTAACTGCTCATAGGTCATAGCTGATTAGAAAAAAAACAAATAGGTACGGGGAGAATTGCTTAACCACTGCCATAAAGGTAAATTTACGGCAGTGCAACAGAATTTTATATCGGTCGAGATTTGCTTAACCAGAACGTGCCTCGGTCGATATACTTTTTTTTGCGAGGAGCTCGGTTGATGGACTGGGGTGAAGAATAGCTTATTCTTCACCCTGGGTCACTAATAGAGTTTCTATATATATATGTGTGTGTGTGTGTGTGTGTGTGTGTATATATATAAGCCATCCTCCCGGCTATTTGACATGCTCGGGGTTGGAGGCGGAGGAACAGGCATAGTACAAGCTCGAGAAATAGAGTGCGGTCTACAAAAAGTTATTTTGGACCTCCTGTCGCACGTCTGCGCCGCTGATACGTCTCCAACGTATCTATAATTTTTGATTGCTCCATGCTATATTATCTTCTGTTTTGGACATTATTGGGATTTATTATTCACTTTTATATTATTTTTGGGACTAACCTATTAACCGGAGGCCCAGCCCAGGATTGTTGTTTTTGCCTATTTCAGAGTTTCGCAGAAAAAGAATATCAAACGGAGTCCAAACGGAATGAAACCTTCGGGAACGTGATTTTCGGAACGAACATGATCCAGGAGACTTGGACCCTACGTCAAGCAACCAACAGGGAAGCCACGAGGTAGGGGGCGCGCCTACCCCCCAGGCGCGCCCTCCACCCTCGTGGGCCCCCTGTTGCTCCACTGACGTACTCATTCCTCCTATATATACCTACGTACCCCCAAACAATCAAAAAAGGATCCAAAACCCTAATTCCACCGCTGAACTTTCTGTATCCACAAGATCCCATCTTGGGGCATGTTCTGGAACTCCGTCGGAGGGGGCATCGATCACGGAGGGCTTCTACATCAACACCATAGCATCTCGGATGATGTGCGAGTAGTTTACCTTAGACCTTCGGGTCCATAGTTGTTAGCTAGATGGCTTCTTCTCTCTTTTTGGATCTCAATACAATGTTCTCTCCCTCTCTCGTGGAGATCTATTCGATGTAATCTTCTTTTGCGGTGTGTTTGTTGAGACCGATGAATTGTGGGTTTATGATCAAGTTTATCTATCAACAATATTTGGATCTCCTGAATTCTTTTATGTATGACTGGTTATCTTTGCAAGTCTCTTCGAAGATAACAAGATGGTTTTTTTTTATCATATTGCATGAATTTATCCCTCTACATCATGTCATCTTGCTTAAAGCGTTACTCTGTTCTTATGAACTTAATACTCTAGATGCATGCTGGATAGCGGTTGATGTGTGGAGTAATTGTAGTAGATGCAGGCAGGAGTCGGTCTACTTATCTCGGACGTGATGCCTATATACATGATCATACCTAGATATTCTCATAACTATGCTCAATTCTGTCAATTGCTCAACAGTAATTTGTTCACCCACCGTAAAATACTTATGCTCTTGAAAGAAGCCACTAGTGAAACCTATGGCCCCCGGGTCTATCTTCCATCATATTAATATTCCAACACTTAGTTATTTTCATTGCCTTTTATTTTACTTTGCATCTTTATCATAAAAATACCAAAAATATTATCTTATCATATCTATCAGATCTCACTCTCGTAAGTGACCATGTAGGGATTGACAACCCCTTATCGCATTGGTTGCGAGGATTTATTTGTTTTGTGTAGGTGCGAGGTACTCGTGCATAGCCTCCTACTGGATTGATACCTTGGTTCTCAAAAACTGAGGGAAATACTTATGGTACTTTGCTGCATCACCCTTTCCTCTTCAAGGGAAAACCAACGCAGTGCTCAAGAGGTAGCAAGAAGGATTTCTGGCGCCGTTGCCGGGGAGGTCTACGCAAAAGTCAACATACCAAGTATCCATCACAAACCCTTATCACCCGCATTACATTATTTTCCATTTGCCTCTCGTTTTCCTCTCCCCCACTTCACCCTTGCCGTTTTATTCGCCCTCTCTTTTCCGTTCGCCTCTTTTCCGTTTGCTTGTCGTTATGGCGAGTCCTCTATCTTCTCCGCTGTCTCCCAAGAATGAAGTTTTAAATTTTAAGCAATGGGAGGGAGAAAATCTAAAAGACGCTTGGTATAGAATTTGCAATGCTCAAAATAGATCTACCAGGAAGCAATCTACTTCCGTTCTTATTTGCAATTTTTATGTAGGCGCTACTCCATGGTATAGATATATCCTTGATACCATTACCGGAGGGAACTTCTTGGGTTTCCATACTTTTGATTCTTATAATGCTATGATAGATTTGTTTGGCTCACCACCTGTTTTGGTTAATGGAACTATGTTAACTTTGGATCATGTAATGCAAAGACTTGAAATTATTGAGAATAAGGTTGCTACTATAGAGTTAATTGAAAATTTGGATAAAAAGATCCAGAACCGAATCACTCAATATGGATCTAAAGTAGGAGTCGCTTTGAAAAATATTAAAGAAAAGAAACCTATAGTTAATGAGAAAATAAATCAGGATTCCACTAGAATCGATAAACTTGAGGATATTATTACCAACTTGCGAACCTCTTTTTCTTCCACAAAGAATACTCCAAGTCCTCCCACTAAAATTGCCAAGCTTATGTATGTTACTAAAAATAAGGGTGAATCCTCTAGTAAGGAAATTGCAGATCTCAAATCTATAAGTATTCATCCCAATCTTTTTGCTATCATTAAGGAACCAATTGTTACAAATGAATTTTTCGATCTTGTGCCTAAAAGTTTGATAATCAATAAAAAGAAAGAAATTCCTAAGAATGGTAGATGCCTCATTGAAGAATTACCTACCAAAGATGGCAATACCTAGATCTATCCTTGCTTTTTATGCCTAGCTAGGGGCGTTAAACGATAGCGCTTGTTGGGGGGCAACCCAATTTTATTTTTATTCCTTGATTTTTGCTCCTGTTTAGTAATAAATAATTTATCTAGCCTCTGTTTTGGTTGTGTTTTTTGTGTTCAATTAGTGTTTGTGCCAAGTAGAACCGTTGGGAAGACTTGGGGAAAGTCTTGTTAATCTTGCTGTAAAAAACAGAAACTCTAGCGCTCACGAGAACTGCTGCCATTTTTATTTGGAAAGTGCTATTTAGTTAATTATTTTTGCAGATGATTAATAGATAAATTCCTAACGTCCAGAAATTTATTGTATAATTTTTGGGGTTCCAGATCTTGCGCTAGCTACAGATTACTACAGACTGTTCTGTTTTTGACAGATTCTGTTTTTCGTGTGTTGTTTGCTTATTTTGATGAATCTATGGCTAGTAAAATAGTTTATAAACCATAGAGAAGTTGGAATAGAGTAGTTTTAACACCAATATAAATAAATAATGAGTTCATTACAGTACCTTGAAGTGGTCTTGTGTTTTCTTTCGTTAACGGAGCTCACGAGATTTTCTACGTTAAGTTTTGTGTTGTGAAGTTTTCAAGTTTTGGGTAAGGATTTGATGAATTATGGAACAAGGAGTGGCAAGAGCCTAAGATTGGGGATTCCTGTGGCACCCCCAAGATAATCTAAGGACACCAAAAAGCCAAATCTTGGGGATGCCCCGGAAGGCATCCCCTCTTTTGTCTATTTCCATCGGTAACTTTACTTGGAGCTATATTTTTATTCACTACATGATATGTGTTTTGCTTGGAGCGTCTTGTATGATTTTAGTCTTTGCGTTTTAGTTTACCACAATCATATTTGCTGTACACACCTTTTGAGAGAGACACACATGATTCAGAAATTATTTGAATACTCTATGTGCTTCACTTATATCTTTTGAGTTATATAGTTTTGCTCTAGTACTTCACTTATATCTTTTAGAGCACGGTGGTGGATTTGTTTTATAGAAACTATTGATCTCTCATGCTTCACTTAGATTATTTTGAGAGTCTTAAATAGCATGGTAATTTGCTTAAATAATCCTAATATGCTAGGTATTCAAGATTAGTAAAAACTTTCTTATGAGTGTTTTGAATACTGAGAGAAGTTTGATGCTTGATGATTGTTTTGAGATATGTAGGTAGTGATATTAAAGTTGTGCTAGTTGAGTAGTTGTGAATTTCAGAAATACTTGTGTTGAAGTTTGCAAGTCCCGTAGCATGCACGTATGGTAAACGTTATGTAACAAATTTGAAACATGAGGTGTTCTTTGATTGTCCTCCTTATGAGTGGCGGTCGGGGACGAGCGATGGTCTTTTCCTACCAATCTATCCCCCTAGGAGCATGCGCGTAGTGCTTGGTTTTTGATGACTTGTAGATTTTTGCAATAAGTATGTGAGTTCTTTATGACTAATGTTGAGTCCATGGATTATTCGCACTCTCACCATTCCATCATTGCTAGCCTCTTCGGTACCGTGCATTGCCCTTTCTCACATTGAGAGTTGGTACAAACTTCGCTGGTGCATCCAAACCCCGTGATATGATACACTCTTTCACACATAAACCTCCTTATATCTTTCTCAAAATAGCCACCATACCTACCTATTATGGCATTTCCATAGCCATTCCGATATATATTGCCATGCAACTTTCCACCATCCCGTTTATCATGACACGTTCATCATTGTCATATTGTTTACCAGGATCATGTAGTTGACATAGTATTTGTGGCAAGGCCACTGTTCATAATTCGTTCACACATATCACTCTTGGTTCATTGCATATCCCGGTACACCGCTGGAGGCATTCATATAGAGTCATACCTTGTTCTAGTATCGAGTTGTAATCATTGAGTTGTAAATAAATAGAAGTGTGATGATCATTGTGGGAGTCCTGGATTAGGGGGTCTCCAGACAGCCGGACTCTCTCCATTGGCCGGACTATTAGACTATGAAGATACAAGATTGAAGACTTCGTCTCGTGTCCGGATGGGACTCTACTTGGCGTGGAAGGCAAGCTAGGCAATACGGATATGGATATCTCCTCCTTTGTAACCGACCTTGTGTAACCCTAACCCTCTCCGGTGTCTATATAAACCGAAGAGTTTTAGTCCGTAGGACAACAATCACAACATACAATCATACCATAGGCTAGCTTCTAGGGTTTAGCCTCTCTGATCTCGTGGTAGATCTACTCTTGTAACACCCATATCATCAATATCAATCAAGCAGGACGTAGGATTTTACCTCCATCAAGAGGGCCCGAACCTGGGTAAAACTTCGTGTCCCTCGCCTCCTGTTACCATCCGGCCTAGACGCACAGTTCGGGACCCCCTACCTGATATCCGCCGGTTTTGACATCGACATTGGTGCTTTGATTGAGAGTTCCTCTGTGTGGTCGCCATTAGGCTTGATGGCTCCTACTATCATCGATGGCGATGCGGTCCAGGGTGAGACTTTTCTCCCCGGATAGATCTTCGTATTCGGCGGCTTTGCACTGCGGGCTAATTCGCTTGGCCATATGGAGCAGATTGAAAGCTACGCCCTTGGCCATCAGGTCAGATTTGGAAGTTTGAATTACACGGCCGACATCCACGGAGACTTGATCTTCGACGGATTCGAGCCATAGCTGGGCGCGCCGCACTGTCGCGATGGGTATGACCTAGCTCTGCCGCTGAACAGTACCCCAGAGGCCACGCCCGCATTAGCTCCGACCCTCAGTTCGGAGCCAACTGCGCCAATCGAGGATGGATGGCTAGACACCGCCTCAGGAGCTGCAGTCACAACGGCGATCGAGCTGAACACCAGCATAATCCTCTGCGCAGCCCGTAACTCCAAGGTGTCGGACTCTTTTCCGGACTCCGAACCGTCCGCGCCCCTGCCAATCGAATCCGATTGGGCGCCGATCATGGAATTTACTGCCGTAGATATCTTTCAGCACTCGCCCTTCGGCGACATTCTGAAATCATTAAAGTCTCTCTCTTTGTCAGGAGAGCCCGGGCCGGATTATGGCCAACATGATTGGGATGCGGAAGACGAAGAAACTCAACGCCCACCCACCACCCACTTCGTAGCCACTGTCGATGATTTAATCGACATGCTCGACTTCGACTCCGAAGACATTGACGGTATGGACGACGATGTAGGAGACGAACATGAACCAGCGCCTATAGGGCACTGGAAAGCCACCTCATCATATGACATATACATGGTGGATACACCAAATGAAGGCAATGGCAACGAGATAGCAGAGGATGACCCCTCCAAGAAGCAACCCAAGCGCCGACGTCAGCGGCGCCGCTCTAAGTCCCGCCAAAGCAAAAGTGGTGATACCGGCACAGGAGATAATAACACTCCGGATAGTGCCGAAGACAACAACAATCCCCTCCAGCAAGATTTAGAGCAGGAGAATGAAGGAGCCAGCTCTCTTGAGAGAGCGGCAGACAGAGAGGAGGAGGATGACAATTACATGCCCCCCTCCGAAGACGAGGCAAGCCTTGGCGACGATGAATTCGCCGTCCCAGAGGATCCCGTCAAACAAGAGCGCTTCAAGCGCCGGCTTATGGCCACGGCAAATAGCCATAAGAAGAAGCAGCAGCAGCTCCAAGCCGATCAAGATCTACTAGCTGACAAATGGACTGAAGTCCTCGCGGCCGAGGAATATAAACTCGAGCGTCCTTCCAAGAGTTACCCAAGGCGCAGGTTACTACCCTGATTGGAGGAAGAAGCGTATGACATGGCTGATCGGCCACCTCGTGGCCGCGATAGAGAGGCATTCCAGCCAAAAGCTCAGCCTCCACCCCAACACCATTCAAATAAAAAGGCATGGGGAGATACGCCAGACATGCGAGACATATTGGAGGACAAAGCAAAGCATTCAAGATCGATCTACGGATCACGAGGGTGCACCACTCTGCGAGACGATAAACGTCACGCCGGATACAGTAAAAGCAAATCCGGCCAGGCCGGACACAGCGGGCAAGACCCATTCGAGCTGCGTCGAGATATAGCCCAATACAGAGGCGCCGCACACCCCTTATGCTTCATAGACGAAGTAATGGAACATAAATTCCCAGAAGGTTTCAAACCTGTAAACATTGAATCATACGACGGCACAACAGACCCCGCAGTATGGATCGAGGACTTCCTCCTCCACATCCACATGGCCCGCGGTGATGACTTACACGCCATCAAATACCTCCCACTAAAGCTCAAAGGACCAGCATGGCATTGGCTTAATAGCTTGCCAGCGGACTCCATTAGCTATTGGGAAGATCTGGAAGCCGCATTCCTCGACAACTTTCACGGCACTTATGTGCAACCACCAGACGCCGATGACTTGAGCCACATAATTCAGTAGCCAGAAGAATCGGCCAGGCAATTCTGGATTCGGTTCCTTACAAAGAAAAATCAAATCGTCAACTGTCCGGATGCGGAGGCCTTAGCGACTTTCAAGCACAACATCCGAGACGAGTGGCTAGCCCGGCACCTTGGTCAGGAAAAGCCGAAATCTATGGCAGCTCTCATGACGCTCATGACCCGCTTTTGTGCGGGAGAAGACAGCTGGCTGGCTCGCAGTAATAACATATCAAAGAACCATGGTACCTCAGATACCAAGGACGGCAATAGCAGGTCACGTCGCAACAAGCATAATCGCCGCATTAACAGCGAAAATACCGAGGATACAACAGTCAATGCCAGATTCAAAGGCTCTAAACCCGGTCAGCGGAAAAAGCCATTCAAACAAAGTACGCGGGTCCGTCCAGCTTGGACCGTATACTCGATCGCTCATGTCAAATACACAACACTCCAGACAAGCCAGCCAATCACACCAACAGGGATTGTTGGGTGTTCAAGCAGGCCGGCAAGTTAATTGCCGAAAACAAGGACAAGGGGCCGCATAGCGATGACGAGGAGGAGCCCCGCAGCCGCACACTGGAGGACAGAAGAGGTTTCCTCCGCAAGTGCGGACGGTGAACATGATATACGCAACCCACATCCCCAAGAGGGAACGGAAGTGTGAGCTCAGGGACGTATATGCGTTGGAGCCAGTCGCCCCAAAGTTCAACCCTTGGTCCTCCTGTCCGATCACCTTCGATCGCAGGGACCACCCTACTAGCACCCGTCATGGCGGATTCGCTGCACTGGTTATAGATCCAATCATCAACGGATTTCACCTCATTCGAGTCCTTATGGACGGCGGCAGCAGCCTGAACCTGCTTTATCAGGACACATTGCGCAAAATGGGTATAGACCCCTCAAGGATCAAACCCACAAAAACGACCTTTAAGGGCGTCATTCTAGGCGTAGAGGCCCATTGCACAGGCTCCATTACACTGGAAGTGGTCTACGGATCCCCGGATAACTTCCGAAGCGAAGAGTTAGTCTTCGATATAGTCCCGTTCCGCAGTGGTTATCACCCGCTGCTCGGACGAACCGCATTTGCTAGATTCAACGCGGTACTTCATTATGCATACCTCAAGCTCAAGATGCCAGGACCCCACGGAGTTATTACAGTCAATGGAAACACAGAGCGCTCTCTCCGAATAGAGGAGCACACCGCGGCCCTCGCAGCGGAAGCGCAAAGCAGCCTCTCAAGGCAATCTACCAGTTCGGCGCTTCAAAGCCCGAACACCTTCAAGCGCGTTCGAGGCAATCGGCAAATAGACCGCCTGGCACGATCTGAGCTCGCGTAGCAATACGGCGCCCCCCCCAATCCCAGCCCAACGGTGATATTCGTGCCGCGCGTACATAATTATGCATTAAAAATACCATGGGCACAGGTGGGGAGGGGGGCACAACTGCGGCACGCCCCAAAACGCGGCTTAAACCGCACTAGGGGCTTCCTGTTTGGTTATTTTTCTTTTTCTTTCAGGACCTTAATCTCTGGAAACACTGTCCGGCAGCACTATTGCCGAACACATGATGCAGCAACCAAGGAGGCAGATAGCTACGTTATACCACAGAATCCCCAGGTTGATTACAGTAACGAGCGAAATATTTGATATCATATCATTTCTTAGCTTGCCCTTGGAAGGGACATAGTCCCACTCTTTGCTTATCGCACCACCTGTATCATTCTGCTTTAACACAATATTTCAATAAACAATGCATGACATTAAGACTATTATTGCATTCCTGTTATATATATATATTGTTCATTAATGACGCCTTGCAACTGTACACTCTGGTACGACCAACACACCAGGGGCTTAAGTACCCACAATATGGTGTGAGAAGTCCAAACACTTTCACAAGTGCGGCACCCCGAACTTATAGCATTATATGCATCAGCTCCGAATCATGTCTTTGGTCAAATGTTGGGTTTGCCCGGCTCCTATGTTTTGGTACCTTACGTTCCGCTCTATCGGCTAAGGTAGCGCTAGGAGAACTACTGCGATTGTGCCCCGGTTCTGCCGGGCTGAGCACCTCAGTAGAGAAAGCTAAAACTGACTGTCATGATAAGGCGAGAGACTGGTCGCTGTTCGGTGAGGTTTTTCGAGTCCCTAACGACTTATGCCGCTTAGGGCGAAGGGCCGGCCCTGTCCGGCTTACAGGCGTGTATTGCGCCCCGAATTCGGCCTTCCGAATACCAGGGGCTTCGCCGAAGTTTAAAATTATAGAATTCTATGGCTAAGTGAGAGCGATAAAGCATTATTAGTCTGGTTGCCTTGTTCGTTGTGCTGAGCACCTCCCTCGAAGGACCCAAACATGGGAACAAGAGTGCTCAGGTTTATCCCGAACACCCCAGCGCTCATGGCATGGGGGCAGAAGCCGAGGACTAGCCATCTCTCAGATTGGATAAATAGCCAAACAGAAGGTAATATTTTAAACTCCAACAAGTGTTGCATAGCGCATATGAAACAAGTTTTCATACATACAGGATAAAACGAGCAAGTCTCATTCAAATATTACATCTTTCGAGCACTCATCCGCGATGAGATGGGCACCCGGCAGAACACCCTCATAGTACATCTCGGGGTGGCGGTGCTCCTTGCCCTCTGGCGGCCCCTCCTTGATCAGCTTCACGGTGTCTAGCTTGACCCACTTCAGTTTCACACGGGCGAAAGCCCGGCGTGCACCTTCAATGCAGACGGATCGCTTAACGGCCTCCTGCCGTGGGCAGGCATCCACAAGCCGCCTTACCAGGCTGAAGAAGCTGCTCGGAAGGGTGTCACCAGGTCACAACTGGACTACAAAGCTCTTCATGGCCTGATCGGCCGCCTTATGTAGCTCGACCATCTGCTTTAGCTGGTCGCTCGTTGGCACCGGATGTTCGGCCTCAGCATACTGAGACCAGAACAACTTCTCCGTCGAGCTCCCGTCCTCGGCCTGGTAAAACTGTGCGGCATCGGACACACTGCGGGGCAAATCTGCGAATGCTCCTGAGGAGCTCCGGATCCGGGTAAGTAATCGGTAATTTACTTTTACATGCTTGCTTCGCATATAAAAAGCCTTACCCGCTGCTATCTTCTTCATCGCGTCGATCTCTTGGAGGGCCTTTTGGGCTTCGGCCTTGGCAGATTTTACACTCTCGAGGGCCGCGGCAAGCTCAAACTCCCGCGTCTTGAAGTCAAGCTCCAACGCCTCGTGCTTCATCACGAGAGCCTGGAGCTCTTGCTGCACGTCGCCCACCCGAGCCTCGTGCCTCTCTCGCTCGGTGCGCTCCTTGGCCGCTTTATCTTTGGCCTCGGTTAGCGCTCGCTTCAGGGTCGCCACCTCAGTCATGGCCCCTGGCAAACATACAATGATCCTGTCATTTTGCAATCACGTCCTTTTTATATATACATATCTATAGACGGGGTATTACTTACCCTTGTTCTTCTCGAGCTCCCTCTGGGCAAGGCCGAGCTCTTTCCGGGACTCCTCGAGGTCCCGCTTCAGTACGGCAACCTCCGCAGTTAGTGCGGCGGACGCCAGCAGCGAAGCCTGCATATGCATATCGACATACTTATATTAGACTCCTGCGATATTATTTGATCCTCTGTTCGGCTTTTGTTTGTGAACACCGAAAAAGCATCAGGGGCTACTGTCTATGCGGTAATATTTCTACTACATTTTAAAACCACTTACCTTAAAGCCTGTTAGAAGGCTGGCACAGGCTTCAGTCAATCCTCTCTTGGCGGACTGAACCTTCTGGATCACCGCACTCATAACAGTAAGGTGCTCCTCGTCGATGGAAGCGCTGCGAAGCGCTTCCAACAGGTTGTCCGGCGCCTCTGGATGGACAGAGGTTGCCGGTGCAAGCATCTTGTCCCTCTTAGCAGGAGGTCGCCTGCCCACAGTCCGGAACCGCTTGAGGTTCCGGCACAGTGTCCGGCTGAGGGCCGAACTCGGAGCCCTCAGGGGCTTTGTCCCCCTGCTCCCAGAGTCCGAGAGGCCGCCTTTGGGCGCCTCCGGGACTGTCTCCCCCCGACCCGGTGCCTCTTGGGACAGCACCTCGGCGTCGTCAGCAGGACGATGGGAGGAGGCGGTCGGGACTGGATCGCTATCCATGTCCGACGACCCCAGGGAGCCGTCCGATGACACATCGAGATTGGCTTGTGGCGGCCTGCATAATCATGTTCGACGTTAGGGAGAGCAGTGCGGCGAAGGAATACTATGACTTGCTCTGGTGTCCGAATACTTACGACTTTCCCAGGGGCTTGGCCCTGGGAAACCACTCGTCTTCGCTGTCGACGACGGTGGTAGAGTGGTCCGTAGTGAGGGTCCTCCCTTTCTTGGACCCTCCGGCCTCCCCGGTCGTGGCGGCCTTCCTTTTCTTGTCTCCCCCGACTGGAGGGGGAGCATCCTCTTCTGCCTCCCCGTCTTCGGGGGAGCATTGCACCGTGGAGTCTTCGGATGGTGAGTCCGGCGACGCCTGGCGTCGGGAACTCTTTCGGGTTCCCTTGGCCTTTTTGGTCTTCTCTGGCACCGTATAAGGAGCCGGAGTCAGCATCTTCGTCAGGAGAGCGCTTGCTGGGCCTTCGGGCAAAGGTGCCGGACAGTCGATCTGTCCGGCCGTCTCCTGCCAATCCTGTCAAAGGCACGGGAGTTTAGATCCCGCATGGAGCCAATCTATGAAAAACATCTATCCTGTAAGAGGTAAAAGCAGCTTACCGCGCTGGCTTGGCACTTCGTGCTGAATCCGCGATCCTGAGTAGCAGGAGGGGGGACCTCGACGCTTTTGAACAGCACCCTCCAGGCATCTTCGTGAGTTGTGTCGAAGAGCCTGTTCAGAGTTCGGTGCTGCGCCGGGTCGAACTGCCACAAGTTGAAGGCCCGTTGTTGGCACGGGAGGATCCGGTGGATGAGCATGACCTGGACTACGTTGACAAGCTTGAGCTTCTTGTTCACCATGCTTTGAAGACATGTGTGGAGTCCGGTCAGCTCTTCCGAACTACCCCAGGACAGGCCCTTCTCTTGCCAGGAGGTGAGCCGTGTGGGGAAGCCAGATCGGAACTCGGGGGCCGCTACCCATGTAGGGTCGCGCGGCTCGGTGATGTAGAACCACCCCGACTGCCATCCCTTTATTGTCTCCACAAAGGAGCCCTCGAGCCATGTGACGTTGGGCATCCTGCCCACCATGGAACCTCTGCACTCTGCCTGGCAGCCGCTCACTACCTTTGACTTGACATTAAAAGTCTTCAGCCATAAGCCGAAGTGGGGCTTGATGCGGAGGAAGGCCTCGCACACGGTGATAAACGCCGAGATGTTGAGGATGAAGTTCGTGGCCAGGTCATGAAAGTCCAGGCCATAGTAGAACATGAGCCCCCGGACAAATGGGTGAAGCGGAAATCCCAGTCCGCGGAGGAAATGGGTGAGAAACACCACCCTCTCATGGGGCCTGGGGGTGGGGATGAGTTGCCCCTCATCTGGGAGCCGGTGCTCGATGTCGTCGGGCAGGTATCCGGCTCTCCTCAGTTTTTTTATGTCTCCCTCCATGACGGAGGATACCATCCACTTTCCTCCCGCTCCGGACATGGTTGGAGAAGGTTGAGGTAGAAGTGTGGGCTTGGGCGCTAGAGCTCGAGTGTGTGAAAGCGGATGAGCAAAGGAGGAAGAAGGCGTGGGTAGAAAAGTGAATCCTTATCCCTTTATTAGGGTGGATGAAACTAAGCGTCCCCACTTTCCTGGTAAAACTCTCTTGTCCCCCAAGTGCCGCAATTGATGGCGCGGTTGGGTCACCCACACCCGTATTGATGAGAATCCCGTAATTGGGGGGGACACAATCTCTGCTTCGACGAGACATGTCAAAAAACTGCCTCGCATTATGTGCGGGGCTGGTTAAAGGAAACGGTTCGAATAATCACCGGACCATGACATAACGTCGTGCTGCCAAAACAAGCCAGCAAATTAGATCTGCAAGGATATTATTCACTCTACGGTGGAATGTGGAACTTATTTTGCAAGGTCGGACACTATCCTCGTATTCAAATTCTTTTGTGATGTATTCAGAGAGGGAACCTGCCTTGCAATGCCGAAGACAATACTGCGCGTCGGACTCATCGTCATTGAAGCCTGGTTCAGGGGCTACTGTGGGAGTCCTGGATTAGGGGGTCTCCGGACAGCCGGACTATCTCCATTGGCCGGACTGTTAGACTATGAAGATACAAGATTGAAGACTTCGTCTCGTGTCCGGATGGGACTCTACTTGGCGTGGAAGGCAAGCTAGGCAATACGGATATGGATATCTCCTCCTTTGTAACCGACCTTGTGTAACCCTAACCCTCTCTGGTGTCTATATAAACCAAAGAGTTTTAGTTCGTAGGACAACAATCACAACATACAATCATACCATAGGCTAGCTTCTAGGGTTTAGCCTCTCTGATCTCGTGGTAGATCTACTCTTGTAACACCCATATCATCAGTATCAATCAAGCAGGATGTAGGGTTTTACCTCCATCAAGAGGGCCCGAACCTGGGTAAAACTTCGTGTCCCTCGCCTCCTGTTACCATCCGGCCTAGACGCACAGTTCGGGACCCCCTACCCGAGATCCACCGGTTTTGACACCGACAATCATCATTTAATAGAGCATTGACCCAATAAAAAGGATAAAGGCCAAAAAAAGAAGGCCCCAAAAAAAGAAATGAAAAGGGACAATGCTACTATCCTTTTTCCACACTTGTTCTTCAGAGTAGCACCGTGATCTTCATGATAGAGAGTCTCTTGTTTTGTCACTTTCATATACTAGTGGGAATTTTTCATTATAGAACTTGGCTTGTATATTCCAACAATGGGCCTCCTCAAGTGCCCTAGGTCTTCATGAGCAAGCAAGTTGGATGCACACCCACTAGTTTCTTTTGTTGAGCTTTCATACATTTATAGCTCTAGTGCATCCGTTGCATGGCAATCCCTACTCCTTGCATTAACATCAATCGATGGGCATCTCCATAGCTCATTGATTAGCCTCGTTGATGTGAGACTTTCTCCTTTTTTGTATTCTCCACATAACCCCCATCATTATACTCTATTCCACCCATAGTGCTATATCCATGGCTCACGCTGATGTATTGCGTGAAGGTTTATAAAGTTTGAGATTACTAAAGTATGAAATGCTTGGCTTGTCATCGGGGTTGGGCATGATGAGAGCATTCTTGTGTGACAAAAATGGAGCATGACAAAACTATATGATTTTGTAGGGATGAACTTTCTTTGGCCATGTTATTTTGAGAAGACATAATTGCTTAGTTAGTATGCTTGAAGTATTATTATTTCTATGTCAATATTAAACTTTTATCTTGAATCTTTTGGATCTGAATATTCATGCCACAATTAAGAAGAATTACATTGAAATTATGCCTAGTAGCATTCCACATCAAAAATTCTGTTTTTATCATTTACCTACTCGAGGACGAGCTGAAATTTAGCTTGGGGATGCTTGATACATCTCCAACGTATCTATAATTTTTGATTGCTCCATGCTATATTATCTTCTGTTTTGGAAATTATTGGGCTTTATCATTCACTTTTATATTATTTTTGGGACTAACCTATTAACCGGAGGCCCAGCCTAGAATTGCTGTTTTTTGCCTATTTCAGAGTTTCGTGGAAAAAGAATATCAAACGGAGTCCACACGGAATGAAACCTTCGGGAACATGATTTTCAGAACGAACATGATCTTGCAGACTTGGACCCTACATCAAGCAACCAACAGGGAAGCCACGAGGTAGGGGGGCGCGCCTACCCCCTAGGCACGCCCTCCACCCTTGTGGGCCCCCTGTTGCTCCACCGACGTACTCCTTCCTCCTATATATACCTACGTACCCCCAAACGATCAAAAAAGGAGCCAAAACCCGAATTCCACCGCCATAACTTTATGTATCCACGAGATCCCATCTTGAGGCCTATTCTGGAGCTCCGCCGGAGGGGGCATCGATCACGGAGGGCTTGTACATCAACACCATAGCCTCTCTGATGATGTGTGAGTAGTTTACCTCAGACCTTCGGGTCCATAGTTATTAGCTAGATGGCTTCTTCTCTCTTTTTGGATCTCAATACAATGTTCTCCCCCTCTCTCGTGGAGATCTATTCGATGTAATCTTCTTTTGCGGTGTGTTTGTTGAGACCGATGAATTGTGGGTTTATGATCAAGTTTATCTATGAACAATATTTGGATCTTCTGAATTCTTTTATGTATGATTGGTTATCTTTGCAAGTCTCTTCGAATTATCAGTTTGGTTTGGCCTACTAGATTGATCTTTTTTGCAATGGGAGAAGTGCTTAGCTTTGGATTCAATCTTGCGGTGTACTTTCGCAGTGATAGTAGGGGCAGCAAGGCACGTATTGTATTGTTACCATCGAGGATAACAAGATGTTTTTTTATCATATTGCATGAATTTATCCCTCTACATCATGTCATCTTGCTTAAAGCGTTACTCTGTTCTTATGAACTTAATACTCTAGATGCATGATGGATAGCGGTCGATGTGTGGAGTAATAGTAGTAGATGCAGGCAGGAGTCGGTCTACTTGTCTCGGACGTGATGCCTATATACTTTATCATACCTAGATATTCTCATAACTATGCTCAATTCTGTCAATTGCTCAACAGTAATTTGTTCACGCACCGTAAAATACTTATGCTCTTGAGAGAAGTCACTAGTGAAACCTATGGCCCCCGGGTCTATCTTCCACCATATTAATCTTCCAGCACTTAGTTATTTTCATTGCCTTTTATTTTACTTTGCATCTTCATCATAAAAACACCAAAAATATTATCTTATCATATCTATCAGATCTCACTCTCGTAAGTGACCGTGTAGGGATTGACAACCCCTTATCGTGTTGGTTGTGAGGATTTATTTGTTTTGTGTAGGTGCGAGGGACTCGCGCGTAGCCTCCTATTGGATTGATACCTTGGTTCTCAAAAACTGAGGGAAATACTTATGCTACTTTGCTGCATCACCCTTTCCTCTTCAAGGGAAAACCAACGCAGTGCTCAAGAGGTAGCAGCCCGAGTCCTCGGTGGGGGGAATCCTTGACGGACATGACCCCTTGGGTGAGTGTACGGATCCGGACTCCGATAGAGCCAGTTTCCGATGTTTGTCCTGTTCGTCACCTGTTTTTAAAGGATATCAAAGGAAGAAATAAAAAGAAAATAAATAATTATAGAAAAATTTACTGGAGTGCTTGCAGGCTTGTCCGTATTGTGCTTCCGCCAATGCCCATGGTATCTTGAGTGCGTAATGATGTATGCGCGGTACAAACTTTGTAGGTGTACGGAGTGGGCGGTGAAAGCCGGGTTGCTATTTCCGTTCTAGGAGTAGTTGATCCTCGGGTGGAGACTGCTTCTGACCCCCGGTGTTTCGTTGGTGAACCTTTTCGTCATCCTTGTCGCTTGGCGGCCTCTTCCCCCTGTGTTCGGCGTTGAGCTTGCCGGCCTGTTTAAAGACCCATCAGTTTCTGTTGGTATGATTAGCTTGTCTATTGGGGTGGCCATGAATCTGGCACGGTCGGTCCAATATCCTGTCCAGGTTGGATGGTTCGTCTCGATTCGCCTTGAATGGCTTCTTCCACTGACCGGGCTTGGGGTTGCTGAATCCGGCGTTGACCGCTGTGTCGCTTGATCTTTCATTGTCATTGCGACTACTGTTTTTGCTTCCTCATGGCTTGCCGTTACTGTCTCGGATTTCGGAGGTGCCCTGGTTGCTGGCGCTATTGCTTCTACGAGCGAGCCAGCTGTCTTCTCCCGCGCAAAAGCGGGTCATCAGAGCAGTGAGGGCTGTCATGGATTTAGGTCCTTCTTAGCCGAGGTGGCGTGCAAGCCATTCATCTCGGACGCTGTGTCTGAAAGCCGCAAGGGCTTCCGCGTCTGGACAGTCGATGATTTGGCTCTTTTTGAGTAAGAACCGAGTCCGGAGCTCCCTGGTTGATTCTCCGGGCTGTTGGACAATGTGACTTAGGTCATCGGCATCAGGTGGCCGGACATGTGTTTGTTGGAAGTTATCGAGGAAGGCCTCTTCTAAGTTCTCCCAACTGCCTATGGAGTTCTCAGGCAGGCTGTTTAACCAGTACCGAGCTGGTCCTTTTAGTTTTAGTGGGAGGTATTTAATGGCATGGAGATCGTCCCCAAGGGCCATATGGATGTGGAGGATGAAATCCTCTATCCATACTACGGGATCGGTTGTCCCGTTGTATGATTCAATATTGACGGGTTTGAATCCTTCGGGGAATTCATGATCCATTACTTCATCAGTGAAGCAAAGCGGGTGTGCGACACCTCTATGTTGGGCCACACTGCGACGTAACTCCAAAGGAGTTCCCCTATGGTTTTCGGCTCGGTCATGGCGAGGTGTGACACGTCCAAATAGGTAGCCATCATCGCGTGTCGAAGCATGCTTTTGCGATCCATAGATCGGTCTTGCATGTCCTACTCTATTGCCCAAGTCCCTCTGCAGGTTGTTTGGGTAATCGTGACCTGCGTTGTTCTTGCCTTTACGGTGAGGTGGGGCGGTCTGGTGTTCGGCTTGAGTTGCCTCTTTATCCGGACAGAGTTGCCGGGACCTGCCGCATTGTGTGACGATGGTATGGGCTCCAACGCCTCGTCATCGGATTGGTATAGCAATCTGTGCTGTGGGTAGCTTTTGGCTAGGCCACCAAGGCCGTATTCTTCGGCGACCAGGACTTCGGTCCATCTGTCGTTGAGTAGGTCTTGGTTAGCTTGAAGCTGTTGCTGCTTATTTTTTTAGGCTCCTTGCCGTAGCTATCAGCCTGCGCTTGAAGCGCTCCTGCTCGAGGGGCTCTTCGGGTATGATGAAGTCTTCGTCGCCGAGGCTTACCTCATCTTCGGAGAGCGGAAGGTAGTTGTCGTCCTCCGAGCCGTCGCTAGGCGGGGCCTGTTCGTCGGGGTTGTCTTGCCCTTTTTCTATTCCTCCTGTTCGGATATTGCTCCCACAGGGTCTTCATTGCTTTCGGCGCCATCCGAAGTACTATTTTCTCCAGCGCCATCGTTGCTGCAACATGACTTGGGGCGCCGGAACTTAGACTGTGTCTCAGGAGTTTTAGATAGATCTCCCTTGTCCTTGCCGCGAGGCTTTTTAAGTGTATTGATCATGTACACGTCATATGAAGAGGTGGCCGTCCCACGCCTGATGACTGGCGGGTCTTGGCCTTGCTCCTTATCGGTGTTGTCGTCTATGCCGTCAATGTCTTCAGAGCTAGAAGCGGGCATGTTGGTTAAGTCCTCGACAGTGGCTATGAAGTGGGTGGCGGGTGGGAAGCGAAATTCTCCCTTGTCAGCCTCCAGCTCGAACTGGACATAGTTCGGCCATAAGTCCTTCTCTAAGGATAAGTTCTTTAAAGAGTTTAGCACATCACCCAAAGGTGAGTGTTGGAAGATGTCTGCGACGATAAATTCAAAAATCGATAACCGATCCAGCTCGGTGTCCGTAGGCGTACCTGGTCCGGGACTTATAGCCGGAGACGAGTCCGGAGTTCCATTGACGCAAATATTGCGGGGTGCCGAGTCCGTGTGCGGCTCAAACGCCACGGACTCTGTGGCCTCAGATGGCACGATCTGCTCCGGTTCTAAGGCCGTTGCAGCAACAGGGACCATCTCCTGATGTGATCCGATGACAGATTTAAGTCATGTTCATCGGGTTGAGGGGGAGCGATCGCTGCGGTCTGAAATCCATTAAATATCAAGTCTCCACTGTCGGCGTTCTAGGAACGGGGGTCCCCAGACTTGCCTGCCTGCGGCCTGCTGCGTGGCTCAAAGGAGGCCCAGTACGGCCCATCTTCACCAACACAAGACTCAAGACCCTCGCGAGGGGCCAAGCCTCGTGGGGCGGACGACACGGACCTTCCTCAGGCACGGCCTCATCAGGCTGGCTCGCGAGGAGGCGGAGAGATCAAGGCGGGGTACCTCGCGAGGTGCCCATGACGCAAGCCATGACGACTCAGGGCGCCAGGTGGGTGCCAGCCCGCGCGGCATCTTCCTTTCCTCTTTGGTGCAAAGGGGGCAAGCGCAGTCGCGGAGTACTGAGGCATCAGGCGAAGGTTGCCATTTCGGTGCAACGAGACCAGGACCTGGAGGACTACGAGGCGGAGGTCACCGTGGAGCCCAAGACGGTGTCATCACCAGATCTTTGCGCAGGCGAAGACCGCTTTTGTCAGGATAGTTGATACTTGTTGTCCCCCTTCAAATTAGCCCGCCATTGTTGGCTCCCTTCCCGCTCAATATTTGGGAAGAGGACCAGGGCACTATAAATAGGACGAGCCACCCACACAGCAAGGGGGTTCCGATTCGGAGAGAGAGAGAGAGAGAAAGGTAGTTGAACTCCTCCCAGCAGTTCATCGCCTCAGCCAAGAACAGACCCTCGCGAGGCTGTTCTTCCTTGTATTGTTCATCATCATCAGCCCCAAGAGGCAATCCACCCACCACACACTGGAGTAGGGTATTACACCACAATGGTGGCCCGAACCAGTATAAACCTTGTGTCTCTTGTGTAGTTCTTTCAGTAGTTTTAGATCCTTGCGAGACAGAGAGGTAGAAGGCGTAATCTCCGCGCGCACCCCAGTGTTCGAACCTTAAGGGTCTACCGGAACCCGAAATCTGACATCCACGGATATCCATGATGTAGTTCAAGCTTCCAAATCTGACCTGGTGGCCAGGGGCGTAGCTATCGATCTGCTCCAGATGGCCAAGCGAGTTGGCCCACAGTACGAAGCCGCTGAACATGAAAATCTGTCCGAGGAGGAAGGTTTCTCCTTGGATAGCGTCACTATAGACGATTGAAGGGACCATCGAACCTTTCGTTGACAGTGTAGTGAAACTCTCAATGAAAGCACCAATGTCGGTGTCCAAACCGGCGGATCTCGGGTAGGGGGTCCCAAACTGTGCGTCTAGGATCGATGGTAACAGGAGACGGGGGACACAATGTTTACCCAGGTTCGGGCCCTCTCTATGGAGGTAATACCCTACGTCCTGCTTGATTGATATTGATGAATATGAGTGTTACAAGAGTTGATCTACCACGAGATCGCAGTGGCTAAACCCTAGAAGCCTAGCCTATATGACTATGGTAATGAGTATATCCTTTCCGGACTAACCCCTCCGGTTTATATAGACATCGTGGGGATCTAGGGTTTACATAGAGTCGGTTACATAAGAAGGAATCTTCATACTCGGTCGCCAAGCTTGCCTTCCACACCAAAGAGAGTCCAATCCGGATACAGGTACAGCCTTCCGCCTTCGTGTCTTCACAGCCCATGAGTCCGACCCATGGATAACAGGCCGGACGCCCGAGGACCCCATAGTCTAGGACTCCCTCATCACTAATTTGCCTCTACTTGACTAGCTCGTTGAATCAATGATGGTTATGTTTCCCAACCATAGACATGAGTTGTCATTTGATTAATGGGATCACATCATTAGAGAATGATGTGATTGACTTGACCCATCCATTAGCTTAGCACGATGATCGTTTAGTTTGTTGCTATTGCTTTCTCCATAACTTATACATATTCCTATGACTATGAGATCATGCAACTCCCGAATACCGGAGGAACACTTTGTGTGCTACCAAATGTCACAACGTAACTGGGTTATTATAAAGGTGCTCTACAGGTGTCTCCGATGCTATTCGTTGAGTTGGCATAGATCGAGATTATGATTTGTCACTCCGATTCTCAGAGAGGTATCTCTGGGCCCTCTCAGTGATGCACATCAATATAAGCTTTGCAAGCAATGTAGCTAATGAGTTAGTTATGGGATGTAGCATTACAGAACGAGTAAAGAGACTTGCTGGTAACGAGATTGAACTAGGTATTGAGATACCGACGATCGAATCTCGGGCAAGTAACATACCGATGACAAAGGGAACAACGTATATCGTTATGCGGTTTGACAAAGATCTTCGTAGAATATGTGGGAGCCAATATGAACATACAGGTTCCGCTATTGGTTATTGATTGGAGACATGTCTCGGTCATTTCTACATAGTTCTCGAACCCGTAGGGTCCGCACGCTTAACGTTCGCTGACGATCGGTATTATGACTTTATGGGTTTTGATGAACCGAAGGTTGTTCGGAGTCCCGGTTGTGATCAGGGGCATGACGAGGAGTCTCGAAATGGTCAAGGCATAAAGATCGATATATTGTATGACTATGTTTGGACATCGGAATGGTTCTGGGTGAATTCGGACATTAACCGGAGTACCGGGGGGTTACCGGAACCCCCCGTGGAGTATATGGGCCCTAATGGGCTTTAGGGGAGAGAGGGAGGGGCTGCCTAGGGCAGGCTGCGCGCCCCCAAGGCCTTGTCCGGATTGGACTAGGGGGGAGGGGTGGCTCTCCCCCTCCTTCCTTCTCTTCTCTCTTCCCTTTCCTACTCTCCTACTCCTACTACATGGAAAGGGGGGAATCCTACTCCCGGTGGGAGTAGGACTCCCCAGGGCGCGCCATAGTAGAGGGCCGGCCCTCCCCCTCCTCCACTCCTGTATATATGGGGAGGGGGGCACCCCATAGACACACAAGTTGATCATTGATCTTTTAGCCGTGTGCGGTGCCCCCTCCACCATAATCCACATCGGTCATATCATAGTGGTGCTTAGGCGAAGCCCTATTCTGGTAGCATCATCATCACCGTCATCACTCCGTCGTGTTGATGAAGCTCTCCCTCGACACTCTGCTGGGTCATGAGTTCGTGGGACGTCACCGAGCCGAACGTCTGCAGATCGCGGAGGTGCCATACCTTCGGTACTAGGATCGGTCGATCGTGAAGACGTACAACTACATCAACCGTGTTGTCATAATGCTTCCGCTTACGGTCTACGAGGGTATGTGGACAACACTCTTCCCCTCTCCTTGCTATGCATCACCATGATCTTGCGTGTGCGTAGGAATATTTTGGAATTACTACTTTCCCCAACACTATACACAATTCCACTCATATCCTATATACCAAAGAGAAGCCAAAGCCAAATAGTTTCCCAAAATATATGATATAACCTTCGCATACTTTGTATCCTACATTTTTGTTTATCTTGGGTGGTTCTCTATGTGAGGACCTGGAGTTTTTCCATAGCTTCAAAACGAGTCCAAGTGGGAGAGTGAAGGAAATATGTCCTAGTGGCAATAATAAAGTTGTTATTTATATTTCCTTATATCATAATAAATGTTTATTATTCATGCTAGAATTGTGTTAACCGGAAACTTGGTACATGTGTGAATACTTAGACAACCAGAGTGTCACTAGTTTGCCTCTACTTGACTAGCTTGTTGAATCAATGATGGTTATGTTTCCTAACCATAGACATGAGTTGTCATTTGATTAACGGGATCACATCATTAGAGAATGATGTGATTGACTTGACCCATTCGTTAGCTTAGCACGATGGTCGTTTAGTTTGTTGCTATTGCTTTCTCCATAACTTATACATATTCCTATGACTATGAGATCATGCTACTCCCGAATACCGGAGGAACACTTTGTGTGCTACCAAACGTCACAACGTAACTCGGTGATTATAAAGGTGCTCTACAGGTGTATCCGATGGTGTTTGTTGAGTTGGCATAGATAGAGATTAGAATTTGTCACTCCGATTGTCGGAGAGGTATCTCTGGGCCCTCTCGATAATGCACATCAATATAAGCCTTGCAAGCAATGTAGCTAATGAGTTAGTTACGGGATGTAGCATTACAGAACGAGTAAAGAGACTTGCCGGTAACAAGATTGAACTAGGTATTGAGATACCGATGATCGAATATCGGGCAAGTAACATACCGATGACAAAGGGAACAACGTATATCGTTATGCGGTTTGGCCGATCAAGATCTTCGTAGAATATGTGGGAGCCAATATGAACATCCAGGTTCCTCTATTGGTTATTGACCGAAGACATGTCTCCGTCATGTCTACATAGTTCTCGAACCCGTAGGGTCCACACGCATAACGTTCGGTGACGATCGGTATTATGACTTTATGTGTTTTGATGAATAGAAGGTTGTTTGGAGTCCTGGATGTGATCACGGGCATGACGAGAGGTCTCGAAATGGTCGAAAAATAAAGATCGATATATTGGATGACTATGTTTGGACATAGGAATGGTTCCAGGTGAATTCAGACATTAACCGGAGTACCGGGGGTTTACCGGAACCCCCGAGGAGTATATGGGCCCTAATGGGCTTTAGGGGAGAGAGGGAGGGGCTGCCTAGGGCAGGCCGCGCGCCCCCCAAGGCCTAGTCCGAATTGGACTAGGGGGGAGGGGCGGCGCCCCCTCCTTCCTTCTCTTCTCTCTTCCCTTTCCTACTCTCCTACTCCTACTACATGGAAAGGGGGGAATCCTACTCCCGTTGGGAGTAGGACTCCCCAGGGTGCGCCATAGTAGAGGGTCGGCCCTCCCCCTCCTCCACTCCTTTATATACGGGGAGGGGGCACCCTACAGACACACAAGTTGATCATTGATCTTTTAGCCATGTGCGGTGCCCCCTCCACCATAATCCACCTCAGTCATATCGTAGCGGTGCTTAGGCAAAGCCCTGTTCCGGTAGCATCATCATCACCGTCGTCACACCATCGTGCTGACGAAGCTCTCCCTCGACACTCTGCTGGATCGTGAGTTCGTGGGACATCACCGAGCCGAACGTGTGCAGATTGCGGAGGTGCCGTACCTTCGGTACTAGGATCGGTCGATCGTGAAGACGTATGACTACATCAACCGCGTTGTCATAACGCTTCCACTTACGGTCTACGAGGGTACATGGACAACACTCTTCCCCTCTCATTGCTATGCATCACCATGATCTTGCGTGTGCGTAGGAATTTTTTTGGAATTACTATGTTCCCCAATAGTGGCATCCGAGCCAAGTTTATGCATAGATGTTATATGCAAGAGTAGAACACAAAGGAGTTGTGGGCATGGGTATATACATATTGCTTGCCGTCACTAGTTGATTCTTGATTCGACAGTATTGTTGGATGAAGCGACCCAGACCGACATTACGCGTATGCTTACGCAAGACTGGTTCTACCAACGTGCCTCGCACATAGTTGGATGGTGGGTGTCAGTTTCTCCAACTTTAGTTGAATTGGATTCAATGAACAGGGTTCTTTCTGAAGATCAAAAAGTAATCACTATACCGCGTTGTGGTTTTTGGTGCGTAGGTAAGAATGGTTCTTGCTCAGCCCACAGCAGTCACTTAAAACTTGCAACAACAAAGTAGAGGACGTCTTACTTGTTTTTGCAGGGCATGTTGTGATGTGATATGGTCAAGACATGATGCTAAATTTTATTGTATGAGATGATCATGTTTTCTAACATAGTTATCGGCAACTGGCGGGAGCCATGTGGTTGTCGCTTTATTGTATGAAATGCAATCGCAATGTAATTGCTTTACTTTATCACTAAGCGGTAGCGATAGTCATAGAAGCAATAGTTGGCGAGACAACAATGATGCTTCGATGGAGATCAAGGTGTCAAGCCGGTGACGATGGTGATCATGATGGTGCTTTGGAGATGGAGATGAAAGGCACAAGATGATGATGGCCATATCATATCACTTATATTGATTGCATGTGATGTTTATCCTTTATGCATCTTATTTTGCTTAGTTCGACGGTAGCATTATAAGATGATCTCTCACTAAATTTCAAGGTATAAGTGTTCTCCCTGAGTATGCACCGTTGCTACAGTTCGTCGTGCCGAGACACCACGTGATGATCGGGTGTGATAAGCTCTACGTTCACATACAATGGGTGCAAGCCAGTTTTGCACACGCAGAATACTCGGGTTAAACTTGACGAGCCTAGCATATGCAGATATGGCCTCGAAACACTGAGACTGAAAGGTCGAGCATGAATCATATAGTAGATATGATCAACATAGTGATGTTCACCATTGAAAACTACTCCATCTCACATGATGACCGGACATGGTTTAGTTGATATGGATCACATGATCACTTAGATGATTAGAGAGATATCTATCTAAGTGGGAGTTCTTAAGTAATTTGATTAATTGAACTTTAATTTATCATGAACTTAGTACCTGATAGTATTTTGCACGTCTATGTTGTTGTAGATAGATGGCCCGTGTTGTTGTTCCGTTGAATTTTAATGCGTTCCTAGAGAAAGCTAAGTTGAAAGATGATGGTAGAAACTACACGGGCTGGGTCCATAACTTGAGGATTATCCTCATTGCTGCACAGAAGAATTACGTCCTGGAAGCACCGCTAGGTGACAAATCCGCTGCAGGAGCAACGCCAGATGTTGTGAACACCTGGCAGAGCAAAGCTGATGACTACTCGATAGTTCAGTGTGCCATGCTTTACGGCTTAGAACCGGGACTTCAACGACGTTTTGAACGTCATGGAGCATATGAGATGTTCCAGGAGTTGAAGTTCATATTTCAAGCAAATGCCCGGATTGAGAGATATGAAGTCTCAAATAAGTTCTATAGCTGCAAGATGGAGGAGAATAGTTCTGTCAGTGAACATATACTCAGAATGTCTGGGTACCACAACCACTTGACTCAGCTGGGAGTTAATCTTCCTGATGACAGTGTCATTGACAGAGTTCTTCAATCACTGCCACCAAGCTACAAGAGCTTCGTGATGAACTATAATATGCAAGGGATGGATAAGACGATTCCTGAGCTCTTCGTGATGCTAAAAGCCGCAGAGGTAGAAATCAAGAAGGAGCATCAAGTGTTGATGGTCAAGAAGACCACCAGTTTCAAGAAAAAGGGTAAAGCGAAGAAAGGGAACTTCAAGATGAACAACAAGCCAATTGCTGCTCAAGTGAAGAAACCCAAGTCTGGACCTAAGCCTGAGACTGAGTGCTTCTACTGCAAAGGGACTGGTCACTGGAAGCGGGACTGCCCCAAGTATTTGGCGGAGAAGAAGGATGGCAAAATGAAAGGTATATTTGATATACATGTTATTGATGTGTACCTTACTAATGCTTGTAGTAGTGCCTGGGTATTTGATACTGGTTCAGTTGCTAACATTTGCAACTCAAAACAGGGGCTATAGATTAAGCGAAGATTGGCTAAGGGCGAGGTGACGATGTGCGTGGGAAATGGTTCCAAAGTCGATGTGATCGTCGTTGGCACGCTACCTCTACATCTACCTTCGGGATTAGTTTTAGACCTAAGTAATTGTTATTTGGTGCCAGCGTTGAGCATGAACATTATATCTGGATCTTGTTTGATGCGAGACGGCTATTCATTTAAATCAGAGAATAATGGTTGTTCTATTTATATGAGTAATATCTTTTCTGGTTATGCACCCTTGATGAGTGGTCTATTTTTACTAAATCTTGATAGTAGTGATACACATGTTTATAGTATTGAAGCCAAAAGATGAAGAGTTGATAATGATAGTGCAACTTATTTGTGGCGCTACTGTTTAGTTCATATTGGTGTAAAGCGCATGAAGAAACTCCATTCTGATGGACTTCTGGAATCACTTGATTATGAATCACTTGGTACTAGGGAACCACCTCATGGGCAAGATGACTAGAACTCCGTTCTCCGGAACAATGGAGCGAGCAACAGAGTTATTGGAAATCATACATACTGATGTATGTGGTCCAATGAACATTGAAGCTCGCGGCGGATATCGTTATTTTCTCACCTTCACAGATGATTTGAGCAGATATCTACTTAATGAAACATAAGCTGAAACATTTGAAAAGTTCAAAGAATTTCAGAGTGAAGTGGAAAATCATCGTAACAAGAAAATCAAGTTTCTGCAATCTAATCGTGGAGGTGAATATTTGAGTTATGAGTTTGGACTTCATTTGAAACAATGCAGAATAGTTTGGCAACTCACACCACCTGGAACACCACAACGTAATGGTGTGTCCGAACGTCGTAACCATACTTTATTAGATATGGTGCGATCTATGATGTCTCTCACTGATTTACCGCTATCGTTTTGGGGTTATGCTTTAGAGACGGCTGTATTCACATTAAATAGGGCACCATCTAAATCCGTTGAGACGACACCTTATGAACTATGGTTTGGCAAGAAACCCAAGTTGTCGTTTCTTAAAGTTTGGGGCTGCGATGCTTATGTGAATAAGCTTCAACCTGATAAGCTCGAAACCAAATCAGAGAAATGTGTCTTCATAGGATACCCAAAGGATACTATTGGGTACACCTTCGATCACAGATCTGAAGGCAAGATATTCGTTGCTAAGAAGGATCCTTTCTAGAGAAGGAGTTTCTCTCGAAAGAAGTGAGTGGGAGGAAAGTAGAACTTGACGAGGTAATTGTACCTTCTCCCTTATTGGAAAGTAGTTCATCACTGAAATCAGTTCCAATGATTCCTACACCAGTAAGTGGGGAAGCTAGTGATGATGATCATGAAACTTCTGATCAAGTTACTACCGAACCTTGTAGGTCAACACGAGTAAGATCTGCACCAGAGTGGTGCAGTAATCCTGTTCTGGAAGTCATGTTACTTGACCATGATGAACCTATGAACTATGAGGAAGCAATGATGAGCACAGATTCCGCAAAATGGCTTGAGGCCATGAAATCTCAGATGGGATCCATGTATGAGAACAAAGTATGGACTTTGGTTGACTTGCCGATGATCGGTAGGCCATAGAAAATAAATGGATCTTCAAGAAGAAGACTGACGCTGACAGTAATATTACTGTCTAGAAAGCTCGACTTGTTGCAAAAGGTTTTCGACAAGTTCAAGGATTTGACTACGATGAGACCTTATCACCCGTAGCGAGGCTTAAGTCCGTTCAAATCATGTTAGCAATTGCCACATTTTATGATTATGAAATTTGGCAAATGGATGTCAAAACTACATTCCTTAATGGATATCTTAATAAGAGTTGTATATGATGCAACCAGAAGGTTTTGTCGATCCAAAAGGTGCTAATAAAGTGTGCAAGCTCCAGCGATCCATTTATGGACTGGTGCAAGCCTCTCGGAGTTGGAATATACACTTTGATAGTGTGTTCAAAGCATATGGTTTTATACAGACTTTTGGAGAAGCCTGTACTTACAAGAAAGTGAGTGGGAGCTCCATAGCATTTCTAATATTATATGTAGATGACATATTGTTGATCGGAAATGATACTGAATTTCTGAATAGCATAAAAGGATACTTGAATACGATTTTTTCAATGAAAGACCTTGGTGAAGCTGCTTATATATTGGGCATCAAGATCTATAGAGATAGATCAAGACGCTTAATTGGACTTTCACAAAGCACATACCTTGATAAAGTTTTGAAGAAGTTCAAAATGTATCAGGCAAAGAAAGGGTTCTTGCATGTATTACAAGGTGTGAAGTTGAGTCAGACTCAATGCCCGACCACTTCAGAAGATATAGGGAAAATGAAAGGTGTTCCCTATGCTTCAGCCATAGGCTCTATCATGTATACAATGTTGTGTACCAGACCTGATGTGTGCCTTGCTATCAGTTTAGAAAGGAGGTACCAAAATAATCCAAGAGTGGATCACTAGACATCGGTCAAGAATATCCTAAAATACCTGAAAATGACTAAGGATATGTTTCTCGTATATGGAGGTGACAAAGAGCTCGTCGTAAACGGTTACGTCGATGCAAGCTTTGACACTGATCCGGATGACTCTAAGTCACAAACCGGATACGTTTTTTTTGAATGGTGGAGCTGTCAGTTGGTGAAGTTCGAAGCAGAGCGTCGTGGCGGGATCTACGTGTGAAGCGAAATACATAGCTGCTTCGGAAGCAGCAAATGAAGGAGTTTAATGTCTACTACACAACCTTCTTCTTGTAGACGTTGTTGAGCCTCCAAGTGCAGAGGTTTGTAGGACATTAGCAAATTTCCCTCAAGTGGATGACCTAAGGTTTATCAATCCGTGGGAGGCGTAGGATGAAGATGGTCTCTCTCTAGCAACCCTACAACCAAATAACAAAGAGTCTCTTGTGTCCGCAACACACCCAATACAATGGTAAATTGTATAGGTGCACTAGTTCAGTGAAGAGATGGTGATACAAGTGGTATATGGATAGTAGATATAGGTTTTTGTAATCTGAAAATATAAAAACAGCAAGGTAACTAATGATAAAAGTGAGCATAAACGGTATTGCAATGCGTTGAAACAAGGCCTAGGGTTCATACTTTCGCTTGTGCAAGTTACCTCAACAATACTAACATAGTTGGATCACATAACTATCCCTCAACATGCAACAAAGAGTCACTCCAAAGTCACTAATAGCGGAGAACGAACGAAGAGAATATGGTAGGGTACGAAACCACCTCAAAGTTATTCTTTCCAATCAATCCGTTGGGCTATTCCTATAAGTGTCACAAACAGCCCTAGAGTTCGTACTAGAATAACACCTTAAGACACAAATCAACCAAAACCCTAATGTCACCTAGATACTCCAATGTCACCTCAAGTATCCGTGGGTATGATTATACGATATGCATCACACAATCTCAGATTCATCTATTCAACCAACACATAGAACCTCGAAGAGTGCCCCAAAGTTTCTACCAGAGAATCACGACGAAAACGTGTGCCAACCCCTATGCATAGGTCCATGGGTGGAACCGCAAGTTGGTCACCAAAACATACATCAAGTGAATCACATGATATCCCATTGTCACCACAGATACGCACGGCAAGACATACATCAAGTGTTCTCAAATCTTTAAAGACTCAATCCGATAAGATAACTTCAAAGGGGAAACTCAATCCATTACAAGAGAGTAGAGGGGGAGGAGAAACATAAGATCCAACTATAATAGCAGAGCTCGCGATACATCAAGATCGTGCCAAATCAAGAACACGAGAGAGAGAGAGAGATCAAACACATAGCTACTGGTACATACCCTCAGCCCCGAGGGTGGACTACTCCCTCCTCGTCATGGAGAGCGCCGGGATGATGAACATAGCCACCGGAGAGGGATTCCCTCTCCGGCAAGGTGCCGGAACGGGTCTAGATTGGCTTTCGGTGGCTACAGAGGCTTGTGGCGGCGGAACTCCTGATCTATTGTGCTCCCCGGTTGTTTTAGGGTATATGGAGATATATAGGCAGAAGAAGTACGTCGGGGGGGGCCACGAGGGGCCCACGAGGGTGGAGGGCACGCCAAGGGGGGGGGGGGGGGTGGGCGCGCCCGCTACCAGGTGGCTTCCTCGAAGCTCCCTTGACGTGGACTCCAAGTCTCCCGGGTTGCTTTCCTTCCAAAAATAAGTTCCGTGAAGTTTCAGGTCAATTGGACTCCGTTTGATTTTCCTTTTCTTCTAAACCCTAAAATAGGCAAATAACAGAAACTGGCACTGGGCTCTGGGTTAATAGGTTAGTCCCAAAAATAATATAAAAGTGTTTAATAAAGCCCATAAACATCCAAAATAGATAATATAATAGCATGGAACAATCAAAAATTATAGGTACGTTGGAGACGTATCAGCATCCCCAAGCTTAATTCCTGCTCGTCCTCGAGTAGGTAAATGATAAAAACAGATTTTTTGATGTGGAATGCTACTTGGCATAATTTCAATGTAATTATTCTTAATTGTGGCATGAATATTCAGATCCGAAAGATTCAAGACAAAAGTTCATATTGACATAAAAATAATAATACTTCAAGCATACTAACTAAGCAATTATGTCTTCTCAAAATAACATGGCCAAAGAAAGTTCATCCCTACAAAATCATATAGTTTAGTCATGCCCCATTTCCGTCACACAATAATGCTCTCATCATGCACAACCCCGATGACAAGCCAAGCAATTGTTTCATACTTTAGTAATCTCAAACCTATAAAGTTTCACGCAATACATGAGCGCGAGCCATGGATATAGCACTATGGGTGGAATAGAATAATGAGGGGGTTATGTGGAGAAGACAAAAAAGAGAAAGTCTCACATCAACGAGGCTAATCAATGAGCTATGGAGATGCCCATCGATTGATGTTAATGCGAGGAGTAGGGATTGCCATGCAACGGATGCACTAGTGCTATAAATGTATGAAAGCTCCACAAAAGAAACTAAGTGGGTGTGCATCCAACTTGCTTGCTTGCTCACGAAGACCTAGGGCACTTGAGGAGGCCCATTGTTGGAATATACAAGCCAAGTTCTATAATGAAAATTTCCCACTAGTATATGAAAGTGACTAAACAAGAGACTCTCTATCATGAAGGTTATGGTGCTAATTTGAGGCACAAGTGTTGTAAAAGGATAGTAACATTGTCCCTTCTCTCTTTTTCTCTCTTTTTTTGGGCCTTCTCTTTTTTATGGCCTTTCTCTTTTTTTAATTCCTCACTTTGGACAATGCTCTAGAAAATTATGATCATCACACTTCTATTTATTTACAACTCAATGATTACAACTCGATACTAGAAGAAAGTATGACTCTATATGAATGCCTCCGGCGGTGTACCGGGATATGCAATGAACCAAGAGTGACATGTATGGAATAATTATGAACGGTGGCTTTGCCACAAATACTATGTCAACCACATGATCATGCTAAGCAATATGACAATGATGAACGTGTCATGATAAACAGAATGGTGGAAAGTTGCATGGCAATATATCTCGGAATGGCTATGGAAATGCCATAATAGGTAGGTATTGTGGCTGTTTTGAGGAAGATATAAGGAGGTTTATGTGTGAAAGAGCGTATCATATCCCGGGGTTTGGATGCATCGGCGAAGTTTTCACCAACTCTCAATGTGAGAAAGGGCAATGCATGGTACCGAAGAGGCTAGCAATGATGGAAGGGTAAGAGTGCGTATAATCCATGGACTCAACATTAGTCATAAAGAACTCACATACTTATTGAAAAAATCTACAAGTCATCAAAAATGTAACGCCCCGAGACCGATGCACCAGGTGTCCACCAGTTATTCGTTATTGTTGCCTTGTCATTTCTTGCGTGTCATGCATTGCATATCATGTCATCATGTGCATTTCATTTGCATACATGTTCGTCTCATGCATCCGAGCATTTTTTCCCCGTTGTCCGTTTTGCAATCCGGTGCTCCTATGTCACCCGTTGTCCCCTATTACCTCTTTTCATGTGCGGGTGTTAAACGTTTTCGGATTGGACAGTGACTTGTCATGCGGCCTTGGTTTACTAACGGTAGACCTCCTGTCAAGTTTCGTGCCTTTTGGACTTCATTTGATACTCCAACGGTTAACCAAGGAACCGAAAAGACCTCGTTTGTGTTGCATCCCAACACCCCTCCAAAGTGGCCCAAAACTCAACCAAACTCCTTCTATCATCTCGGTCGTTCGATCACGATCGCGTGGCCGCAAACCGTACTCCATTTGGAGCTTCCTAGCTCCCTCTACCTTAAAACTAGGTCTCCCCCGAAATTTCCGGATCTTCCACCCCAAACCCTAGCACCGCTCCCTCCGCGCCGCCGGACATGTCCATCCGCGCCGGACGCGTCCACCGGCCACCTCACTTCAGCGAATCAGCGCCCGACACGTCACCCCGCCGCCGATCTCCTCCAACCACGCGCCGCCACCTCAGCGGCATCCTCCCTCTCTCTCCTCCGCGCCCGCCACCCGCCCGCGGGGCCCGCAGCCGGCCCGCACGGCCCGCGCGTCGCCCGCCGCCTCCCGCGCGCCCGGCCGCCTCCGAGCCGCCGCGCCCCACCTGCCTCTCCTCGCTGCCGTTCGCCTCCAAGCCCGCGTGCCGCCGCCTTTCGCCCTGCCGCCGCATGCCTCGCTCCGGCCGGCCACCAGTGCGCCGCCTCCTCCTCACCCCGAGGAGCTCCGTCGCCGCCCCGCGAGATCCGGCCATGGGAGGCCCGAGCCCGGCTGGATCCGCCGGATCCGCTGCCCGCCGACCTCGCCGGCGTCCCCGCGACCTCGCCGGAGAAACCTCGTCGCCCGAGCTTCTCCAGCCTCCCGGCGCCCCTTCTCCGGCCTCCTCCCCCAAGTCCGGCTCCAACCCCGGCGAGCATCGGGAACCGCCCGATCCAGATATGTTTTGAGGTTGACCCCAAAATTCTCCTAAGTCATTTTATTCCAGTAATTTTTTAGGCATTTTCATCACATCATAACTCTGCATCCGTAGATCCGATTTGTGCGTGTAGCATATCAAAATGTTCACCTCGAAGAGTATATCATTTAATCTCATTGCATCATTTTCATTTGAGCTCATCTTGATGCCCGAAATGCTGTTGGAAGAGGGCTATGTGAGTAATTTGTCAGATCTGTTTCAGCAAATGGCCTTTTGTCATTTTTGCCATGATTAATGTGTGCATGCTATGATCCTGAGCTCTACATGTGTTTTGTTATATGCCATGCCATCTTTACAGAGGTGCTTTCCATGTATTTTTGTGATCTATGTGGTGACTAGCACAAGCTTGCAAAGTAGCATAATCGGTAATGCTGATTTCAGGGACTTAGTTTTTCACTAAGTCCTTGTCCTGTTATTGTCTTTATGCCATATGTTCATGTTGTTTCCTAGTGATCCGTGCCTCTTTTGAGGATGATCAGTAAGGATGTTTTGTTAATATTGTTGTGCTCTATCCATCCATGTATTTGTTTTCATCTATGGAGCACCCTAGCTTGAGTCAATCGAGCTCTTCTTTTGCTATAAAATGTTCCTGGTAGATTGTTAACATGTTTAGCGATTTGCCGAGGTTGTTGCTATTGATCCGTGCATGCTATGTTGTTGTTCTTGCCATGTCTAGCTTCTATGCCATGTATTCTTGATGGGTGTATGCTTATTTTGTCATGTCATGCTTTGTAGTGAGTGCATCGAGCTCGTAAACATGCCTACTTGCTAATCTGTTTTGCATGCTCCAGTTTTTCACTAAGTCTGAATCTGTTTATGTTTTTGCCATGTTCACATGCTTGCAATTGTATTCTCTTGTCCCTTTGGCTCAAGGTCACTAAGGGACTTTTGTTAAGTGATTTTAGTAGCTTCATGCCATGCCTTGCTTTGCCATTTTAAGTTCATGTAGCATGTAGTTTTCATGCTCTAAAGTGTGCTTCCTGATGATAAATTCCAGACTTGTGTTAATTTCACTAAGTCTGAAACCTGTTATCATTTGCTCTTTTGCCATGCTTGTTTGAACCTATTAACGGATGAATTAGCTGTAGCTCAGTGTTCATCTTTTGTAAAGCATCATGAGTGGATATCTGCCATGTATTTTGTTGTCATGTTTGAGTGCAATAGCTTATTTATCTTGATGCATTTAGTAGGTTACTTGCTGATTATCGCAGACCAATGCCATATTTGTTTTGCTTGCCATTTCCAAACTGTGCATCCGATTATGGTGATCTTTATATCGATTTCAACCGAAATCACCTCACCTTTCCAGTGGCACTCTTGGATTTCCATGTTGAGGCCAGGTTCAATCATTCCATTCCAAATCATGCATATGCATCACATACCGCATCCCACATATCATGCCATGTTCATGTGTTGGTTGTTTACTATGTTGTGTGCTTCTTTCCGTTATTGCTTCTTCGGATTGGTTCCAATAACGTCGCGTTTGTGAGGACCCATTCGACTACGTCCGTTTGTCTTCTTCATGGACTCGTTCTTCTTCCTTGCGGGATTTCAAGCAAGATGACCATACCCTCGAAATCACTTCTATCTTTGCTTTCTAGATGCTCGCTCTTTTTCTATGCCTATGCTGCGATACCTACCACTTGCTTATCATGCCTCCCATTTTGTTGAACCAAGCCTCTAAACCACCTTGTCCTAGCAAACCGTTGTTTGGCTATGTTACCGCTTTGCTCAGCCCCTCTTATAGCGTTGTTAGTTGCAGGTCAAGATGAAGTTTGTTCCTTGTTGGAACATGGAGATGTTGTTCCTTGTTGGAACATGTTTACTTGTTGGGATATCACAATATCTCTTATTTAATTAATGCATATATATACTTGGTAAAGGGTGGAAGGCTCGACCTTATGCCTGGTGTTTTGTTCCACTCTTGCCGCCTAGTTTCCGTCATATCGGTGTTATGTTCCCGGATTTTGCGTTCCTTACGCGGTTGAGTTATAATGGGAACCCCTTGACAGTTCGCCTTGAATAAAACTCCTCCAGCAATGCCCAACATTGGTTTTACCATTCACCACCTAGCATTTTCTTTCCCTTGGGTTCTGCAGACTCAAGGGTCATCTTTATTTAAACCCCGGGCCAGTGCTCCTCTGAGTGTTGGTCCAAACAGAGCCACTTGCAGCGCCACCTCGGGGAAACTTGAGGGTTGGTTTTAGTTGTACGTAGTGCTCACCTGAGTGTGCCCTGAGAACGAGATATGTGCAGCTCCTATCGGGATTTGTCGGCACATTCGGGCGGTGTTGCTGGTCTTGTTTTACCATTGTTGAGATATCTTGTAACCTGGATGCCGAGTCTGATCGGAATGTCTTGGGAGAAGGAATATCCTTCATTGACCGTGAGAGCTTGTGATGGGCTAAGTTGGGACACCCCTGTAGGGATATGAACTTTCGAAAGTCGTGCCCGCGGTTATGGGCAGATGGGAATTTGTTAATGTCCAGTTGTAGAAGACTTGAAGTTGATCTTAATTAAAATATATCAACCGCGTGTGTATCTGTGATGGTCTCTTCTCGGCGGAGAACGGGAAGTGAACACGGTGTTGGAGTAATGCTTGACGTAGGTTGTTCTGGGATCACTTCTTGATCATAGTTATTCGACCGTGCTTTTTCCTTCTCTTCTCGCTCTCATTTGCGTATGTTAGCCACCATATATGCTAGTCGCTTGCTGCAGCTCCACCTCATACCTTTACCTTACCCATAAGCTTAAATAGTCTTGATCGCGAGGGTGTGAGATTGCTGAGTCCCCGTGACTCACAGATACTTCCAAAACCAGTTTGCCGGTGCCGTTGAACTGTGCAGATGACGCAACCAAGCTCAAGGAGGTGCTCGATGAAGATTTTGTCCTTTACGTTGTTCCGTTTCCAGTTGATCAGTTGTGGATCCCAGTTGGGGTCGATCGGGGATCTGGGTAGCATTTGGGGTAGTCTTCTTTTATTTTGGTTCCATAGTCGGACCTTGATTGTATTTGGTTGATGTAATGCTTTATTCATGTAATTGTGTGAAGTGTCGATTGTAAGCCAACTATGTATCTCTTTCCCTTATGTATTACATGGGTTGTGTGAAGATTACCTCACTTGCGACATTGCTTTCAATGCGGTTATGCCTCTAAGTCATGCTTCGACACGTGGGAGATATAGACGCATCGAGGGCGTTACAAGTTGGTAATCAGAGCCTTCCCCGACCTTAGGAGCCCCCTGCTTGATCGAATAGCGGACGTTGTTGAGTCTAGAAAAATATTTTGAGTCATTTAGTATTATATATATCGGAGAGTTAGGAATTCTTTTTACTCCTCAGTCCCTTTGTCTCTCTGGTGAGGCATCCTCACGTAGAGTTTTGACTCTTCTCTTCTGAAATTTCACTAAATTTTTTTAGGATCACGTGAGTATTTCTGGCTTATTATGCGAGCCAATCCTTTGTTTGTTTGAGTTTTGGTATTCGAGTTGCTTCGAAGTCAAGTGTTGATTCCATACCGTTTCTAAGCGGTGCTCTCATATTTCTTCGATAATACTAATCCTTCATGATAATTGAGATCGTCATGTCAATCCTTTTCAACCGGTGTGTTCCTCTTCGAGTGGATCCGATCATTTCAACATCTGCATGTTCAATTCTAAGTTTTCTTTCAACGGTGCTCATTTTTTCCATTCCAAGTTGTCTTTGTTTTCCCGCCCTCCCACCCTTTTTCCTTCAAGGATTCGGATTTCTGAATCAATTATCATGTTATTGATGGAAGTCTCTCCATTCTTTTCCGTCTATGTCTTACCCGGTGGTTCTCCTGAAGATGCTCTACTAGTTCGTCATTCTTCGTTATCTTTCTTCTCTAGTGGTTTCAATTCAAGCTTTGTTGTTCATCCTTTTCATCGTTTCAAATGCTTTTCCCATCCGGTGCACCTCTTAATCATTCCCTACTTGTTATTTTATTGATCCGGAGTGCTCTAGATATCTCGGAGATTCGTGTTTTCACTCTGCTTTCGTTCAAACTCTTTCGAGGATGTTATCTCATTCAAGCCATTTAATTCAACCGGTGCAATCTCTCTTTCAAGTAATCGTTCAACGGTGTTTCTTTTGAGTGGGCCCTAACCCACAGGTCTTTTCCAGGATCTTACCTGGCTCCTCTTATTTTCCCGGAGCTATCCTCAAATTTCTTTTTGAAGTTTGACGTAAGAATGATTTATCATCAGTCATATGCCTTTCTCCAAGATCTTATAATTCTTTTCATCGTCGGTTCAACCTTTCTAATTGTCATTCCGGTGTGCCTCAATAATTCTGGGTGGTGTTCCTCATCGTCATTCTCAAATTTTGAAGACCGAAGAAGATTTTTTTTCTCAATCTTGCTCCATTCTCTTCAAGATTCGTGATTCCAGTTTGTTGCCATCCTCTCATAATTATATTTGAATATGAGAATTATTTTCATCCATCCGGAGCTATTCAAGATTCTGTTTCAGTTTGATTATCCGAAGCCCATCATCTAAGATTTATTCATTCTCAGCTTTCAGCTCTCGTTCTCCTAATCTTACCAGTGCTTCGTTCATATATCCTCATATCAGTTCATGATCTCTTTGTTCTCATGGATCTAAATTCACTCAAGTATCTTCGCCTCATCTTCTAATTCTTCCAGTGATTCGTACTTTTGCTTTTTCCTTAATCAATTCTTACGATGGTGCATTCAAGATTCCTTTCTTCTTGGTATCATACAAATTCATTCGTTGTTTCAATCCTTCTGGTGGTTCACCGAAGACCTTCTTAAGTTTGCGCTATATCTCTCTTAATCCTTTCTACGAGAATAAGTAGTATGCCAAATCCGTTGCTTGTCATCAATCGAAATTGCTGAAGGATAAGCATAATGTAATTCTTATTCTTGTTTCATCGAGTTAATTCAATTCCTTATTCCGGAGGCTCATCAAATTCTGGATTTCAATTGTTTCATCTTTTCTTTTCCGGAGTTCCAAGCTCTCAATTATCATCGCGAAGATACATCTAAATCATTGCAAGGATTCACCTTGTGTTTTCGACTTCACTTTCCTTCCGTTTGATCATTCTTTTGTTTAACGGAGTTCTTCATGGAGGTTCTACATGATGGTTCAGCAAGGATTTAATTCCTTTTTGAAGTGTTCATCGAGATTCTTTTCAAAGGAGCTCAAGTATTCTTCATCTTGAAATCCGGAGTGCAATTCTTTCTACCATATTATTGGAGGTGGTATTATGTCATTCTTGATAATTTGGGTTCATGTTTCATGATTCACATGTCGTTAAGAATGAGGTATTTTAAATCCACCAATCTCTTCATTGGAGTTATCATGGGCTATATTTCACCTAAAGCTTTCCTTTAAGGATTGTCACTCTTATGGTGTTTATCAATGATCCAAGTTCTTCATTTATTCTCCCGGTGAGATAGCTTCTCGTCTCCTTGTTCTTATCAATCCAATTCTTTTTCCCGTGAGTGGCAGGTTGTCACCTCATAATTTGAGATGTATTCCATAAGACCATATCAATCTTATTCTTTTCGTTGTTGATTTCCCAACAACCCCGCGCAATCCTTTCTTGCAAGGATGTTTCCCAAGTTCAATTATGGTAGGAGTTGTCTTTTTTCTTCTCCGTTCTTTTGTTCCGAGGATCTAACTTTGATTCTTTCATCGCGGCGCCATGTACGCATCTGCTGATAATTTGATGGTGCTGTGGTAGCGATGGTTGTCGGTGGCGTGGAAGCAGATGTAGGAGGGTAGGAGGTGGCGGCGGGGCGTGGTGGACGAGACGGTCGTAGGAGCGGCGCCGGCAAGGTGGACGACGACGGGGATGAAGCGAGAGGACGGGATGCAAGGATCCCGGTCCGAAGCCGTGGATGAGAGAGGTCGATCTCTTGTAATGGACGGCGGCGTCGGGGTATCAGCTCCGGCATGGTGGAGGAGGACGGCGGTGGATGGGGTGGCGGACGGCGGCGGACGGAGGAGGGTGGGGTGGAGAGGGTGTTTTGGCGCCCACAGAGTACGAATGGGGAAAAGGGAGGTAGACAGGAAGGGGGGAACCATGTATTCAGGGCGCGCTTGTCTCAAATGCGAGGAATTTTACAAACTTAGCCCCCGTTTCAAATTTCTACTACATCACAGCAACACTTGTCGGTTGGGGATAGGACGGTAATCTCGCATACACCGAATATTTGCCGACGAGAGTTTGTTTTTGGCGCCCACCGTGTATGAATATGAATCAGGGAGGGAGTCAATTTCGGCCGAGGACACACTGTGTTTTGGCGCCCATAGTGTATGAATCCGGGTGAGAGGCGGTTACGTCACGTTTGGGTGAAATTACAAACCTACCCCTATCGAAACCTATAGAAATCCAGCATATAGGCTTTGCGTGGCAGGGATAGGCAGTAGTGATTTCCATCTCGCAGATTTTGGTTTCAGGCGGTTACTGCGACTTTCCCCGCTTCGTTCAAATTTTGCAGAGTGCATGGTTACCGTGCCAACTCAATTCAAATCCCATTTGTATTCTATTTTTCGAGCGGGATCCATTTTCAATCGGAATTACATTCTATATACATCATTTTATATATATATATATATATATACTTTCAAAAGCACAACAAAGAATTCTGCTCCTTTATATGTATAATATGATTTACAAATACAATGATCTCGAAATCTTAAGGTTGAATTCAAAAAAATTTAACCAAATTATGTTCTACTAAAATGTATGGATCAGTAATATCTACATATTAAATAACATAGATGTGCGTGAATTCATATGAGTATGGATGTTTGATAGATCAATTTTGGTTCGAGTATGGATTACATGTAGCATCATCTCGAATTCAAATATTTGAATCCCTTTTTTGTTCACTCCTTTCACGCCCATCTCTCTCGCATGCATGCTCCTTCAGGTAGCTATCACTCTCTTTTCTCCAGCTCACCCGCACGCTCACTTCATGTTGCTCCTATCCTCGCAAACATGGTCTCTCGACGTCTCCCTTGAGAAGTGTCACACTCTCCCTATTATTATAAATTACACGGTTTTCATTATCTCTCACGTCTCTACTGTTCTCTGGTATCACTCGGTACCTAAGCTTTCTTTTTCACCGCCAAACACACAGTCTCCACTCGTCTTTCACTTTGTCTTTCTCTCTATGGGATTCTCTCACACACCCTATATGTCTCTACATACGACTCATACCAGTAAAATTACTCTCTCTATCTCTCCTGTAGACACAACATTTGTTGCGGTCTCCTTTTCGTCTCCATCCCAGGCTGACATTATTCATTTGTTTACCGATCAGACACCCCCGACTACCGTCTCCTCTCTCTCTCTCATAGACACACACGCACAACTCCTACCACTAAAATGTGAATGGAAAAACAAGATTTTGTTATACCCAAACAAAAAAGGACTGGAAGGAGTGATTGCTCTGACACGGACGCGACCTCTCATAGCGCAGGCATTGAACCGGCGCGCCGGCCAAGAGGGCTGCACGCGCCGCAGGCCCGGCTGAGCACGCCTCCTCGCCGCGTGCAACCAGCTTAAGACAGCCCCGCCTGCCTTCATTGAATCCGCGCATGTGTCGGCAACACGTCCTTCTGCGAGCCGGCAGGCATTTTAGAACACAAAAAATGACTAAAATATAATTAATTTATGCATGGTCTTGACTTGTTGTGCTTGAACTGGTAGCAGGAACTAGTAGAGGATTTTCTTTATTTATAACTCTCCTCACATTTTTTTGGCTTTGAAGTGAATCATGGTTGTGGACATTATGTATGAATGTGCAGATATCTGTGAACATGAGTTTGATGTGGAAGTTGAACTTGGAATGTCGGGCTTGCGCGTGAACTATACCATGTCCAATGCTTCGTCTGTTATTTTTTGGAAAGTAATAGTTGTTATTACATGACCCAAAAAAAACATTTTATGCCACATCAGTAGATGCACGGACATCACAACAGGCATGCTGACTGGATAAACATTTGAACCTAGCTATTAAGAAGGAAATTTTGTATTGACAACAGTTTTAGATAGCAGGAGACGCCTAGCCTGCTCTGCCTCTGCTAGCTTATTTCTGGCTTCTTCCATCTCTTCTTTGGCTTGGGTGAAAAGAGCATCTGATTGCTCTTTTCACTTCTTCAGGAACTCAGCTACATTTGCAAGGGCTGCTACACGCTTTCTTTCAGCCTTTACTAATGCCACGAGGACACGAACAGCTGACGACTCCACCTGGCTTGTGTGTAATCCAGCATCATCTGGGAATTTTCACCTGGTGTCTAATCCAGCATCATTAGGGAACTGGCACCTTGTGTGTAATCCAGCCTCATTTTGGAAACATGATCTCGAGGTTGACCATACTTCCCTCCTCGCAGGAACTGCATCCTGACATGAAGTTACTTCTTTTTTAGATCAATACTCAGAGCAACCTAGATCCATTTAGTAGAAGCCAGATAAACAGAACTCGAAGAAGTGAACTCAAAAGGAATAAATAAATAAAAACAGACTACAAGGTGAGAACACCCACTTCCTACATCAAGCTAAAAACGAAAGCATTAGGATGATTAAGACTCTTCTTATGACACATCGAAGAACACCATGCTTAAGAGAAACAGAAACTACAACATATACACATCGAAGAACACGAGGCTACACGAAAGTAATTGAAAGGGTGTTACTTACCAAAGCTCGTTTTACAGGTTCGGTGTAGCTCCTCTTTAACTTGCCACGCTCCTTGAAGATGTCCCGAATATCCCGTGTTTGGTCTTCATTGCTCCTCTGCATGTTCGCACTCGTGGTTTTAAAATCTCAACATGGCAAGAAAAATATACTACTAGTAATACTCGCGCATCTTGTGGGCAACATTAAAGCACTCGTCTGCCATGTTAGAGCATCTCCAACAAGATAAACTACTCATACAAATGCATTTTGATGCGTGCAACGCATGGGAATTTTGCTAGTTCTAAAAACCTTTCCATCATTTGCCACACTACTAGTTGCAGATGAAAAACCTACCCAAGCATAGTGTGATACAGGAGCGACACACAATTACAAGCTGATATTTTGTTGAACAATGGAGGCTATAACCAATTACTTTTATGGGAACAATAGCACCCAGGAAATTTGAAGGGTAGGTATGAACAAAATTGGAACTGCACATGTACTGCTAAGTGATTCAATACACACATTACCAATCGAGGAGGAGAACGATGGTCGTGGCGGCCTCTGTGAGTCATGGTCGGCAACGGGAGTCAGTTCATTGTCCACGACAGTGGTACTTCTGTGCTTGGCGTCGGCTTCCGGGAAGCATATCCGAGACCGTGGAAGACGATGCCGGGGAAGAGGCTCCGTGTATGACGACGACGGTGGACCGGCTCCAGTGCGGCATACAAGGTCGTCGACGAGGCAGATGCGCTGCGGTGGACAAGTGCGCCGATGTAAAGGGGAGGAGCACAAAGGCAGCGGTGCCGTGGAGAAGTCTATTTTGCAGTGGGGATAGAAATTGGGGAGTATTCAGGTGTACTACTCTGGGTGCCGGGGTGGGGTTGGCTGGGTAGGGTGAATTTGAAGTTACGAAAACAGCCCCCTACCAAGCGTCATCCGTAGGCCTGTTCCGAAGGCTATGATGGTAACTTCCCACTGCGGGAATCAGGGTCGCGGGAGATTTTCCCGCCGGCCTCAAAATTTTGTGACACTGGACTCCCCGTGTGGCGTGTTGAGTGATTCGGCTAAGCAACTAGCAAGTAGTAGTAGTAAACTCTGCATATTAGGTTTGACCGAAGTCAAACTTCCTAAAGTTTGACCAAGTTTATAGAAAAATATAAACATTTACCATAACAAATATGTATGATGTGAAAGTACATTCAATAATGAATCTAATGGTATTTATTTGTTATTGTATATGTTAATATTTTTTGTTATAAGCTTTCTGAGAGTTTACAAAACTTGACTTTGACCAACGCTAATACGCGGACTTAAATAAAAATGGAGGGGGTACACATTTGTTTTCTTAGTTTGTTGTGAACTAATCATTTGTTGAAATTGTGAAATAAATATATTAGTCTATTGACTTCGAATGTAATGGTCTATACAATTCAATAGTTACAATCATTGTCGAATCCCAAGATGTATACAAGGTCTATAGTACTTCACAACATGCTCAAACTCACATAATCCCAGTCAAATGAGAATCTAAATGCATTTCATAGTTATTACTTTGTAGGATGCAACAAGAACAACCATAACTCTACACCAGCCATTATAGAAGCAACATTTTGACCTATCCCAATGTGTGAATGAAACGTGCAGAGAGAGCTTTTGAAGATGGAGCAGATAGGGCGGGAAAGATTGTATGTATGTGGACGAGAGAGTAGGAGATAAACCTAACGAGACAGAGATAGAGAGAGAAAGAGAGAGGAAGAAGTTAGGTCTGTGAGAAAGATGCATACATGTAATATACATGAGATGCGTGTGCATCTGGATTCTGTATACGTGGAAGGAGAAGAGACAACATGTTTGATGAGAGAGCAGGAAAAACATGGACGAGAGGGGAAGGATCTCGTGGGTTGAGGGATTGAAAATTTTGTGCGGGGGAGAGAGGGATTGGTAATTTTGTGCAAGAGAGAGAGAGGGTGGGGGGAGGAGTCAGTCAGCCGTCGTCACATCACCCTGCTTCCAAATGACCCCGCATTCTCTAGCGCGGTGTGGTCGCCGTCTTCGATATGCTCTTTGCCCTCTTTGAAGATTGAGGTGTTGTGCATGTTGGGGTGCAAAGAAGCACAAGCGAGAGTGGTCGCCGTATAACCTTGGATGGGGATGAATTGTGTGCTCGGGGGAGTGTGTGTGTGTGTGTGTGTGTGTTGTGCTACATGTGTCTCTCTCTCTGTGTGTGTGTGTGTGTGTGTCAGATATTGATAGAAAACAAACCTAAGGAGTGAAATGGGTATTCACGAAGAGAATGTGCGGGCCTTGAGGTGGGCAGGGGCCGGGTGAGGGGTGTCAAAATGTGCGCGTTGATGCATGTGTTGCATGCGACCGTGCGAGGGACGGACGAATTGAGAGAGATGGTTGTTGTGTTACGGATGCTCCTCTCTCTGTCTCTCTCTCTCTCACACACACACACACAAGTAAACTAGAAGACCGTTCTCTCATGTATACACAACGTATCAGGATCCGTCTATGTCTGCACAATCATTTGCACATTCACACCTCTCTATGTCTGTATCACACGCACACCGTCTCCACATTGCCCTTCCGCCACAACACACATATGGACACATACACATGTTCTCTCTCAGTCACACACACACAAAATCAGTACTAAAAAAACTAGGGCGCACCTAAAACGTCCAAATCCAAATAAACAAGAACTGGAGCTAAATTCAAATATATGGAAATATTGCAGCGTCAAGAACTTTCACAGGAAATAAAAGTTGATAATATTCGAGGATTGTTTTCACACACACAAAAAGGTTCGGTGGATGTCCTTCGAACGCGACACGGTGACGCACCGTTCGATCGACCGCGCGGCCGCGGTTCACGCGCTTGCACAGGATTCCGTATTGTGGTCGTGGTACTAAGGCTGGTCACAATGGGCAAGAACATAGGCTAGTAACTAATAAAAGCGCTGCCTAAGTCTAATGTTTACATGTACTAGTACAGTTTTCTTTTAAATTTGACCAACCTTATATATAAAATAAAAGTAAGCTCCCACACGCGCACTCATCAATATGTCGCCACCGTTGCGCATGTCGGCGCCCGCCTGCTCCGGCCAACAATTTCTCGCCCATCACCGCCGTGTCGCCGCCATCCCTGTGCCATGAAGCCGAAGGCTCGCCCGCTCATGTCGTATGCAGTTCCTCCTCGCGATGCCTCTGTGCTGCCGAGCACACGAGCAGCTGGTGGGGCCGCGTCTATGCACGCAGCATACGAAGAGGAGGACGAGTGCGTGCTCCAGCACGCCGGCGAGGAGGAACTAGCGTGTCATTGTCGTCTCTGCCCGCGCGGAGGAGGCGCGCATGGTGGCTGTCGTGGCGGAAGCCAGTCGCGCGCGCGTCGAGCCCGCAAACCGGGTGCGGACGCAGAATCTACCTTCGAGACCTTGAATGCCACGTGGATCCTGCAATCTAAAGGAGCAATTTGGGTCAGTCGACTCATGTGAGCCTTTTGATGCAACATGGATGGCTAGAAGGGCTTATTCCACCTCTTCTGTCGTCTTCTTCCTTTGCTCCGTCGAACTTCTTTTACAAATCAACTGACCCAAATTATACTACTAGTACGAACGTATTAAGTATAGTAGGAACATGAAGATACGAGCAGTAGTACCAAGTACAAGAAGAACAGTAGTAAGACATAGTACTAGTACTACTGTGCGTACTAAAGAGTTCAAATAACAAGAAAGAACATAAACATAGTTCTGCTGGGGCCTCAGCACAACACACCCTTGAAAATAAACTAATAAGCAACTAGTCCGCTTGACACTGTAGTAGAACCAGCATGAGCGACGGCACTGCCACCTACTTGGAGTCCGAGTCCACGTCCTCGACTTCGTACTCGTCCCTCTTCCTCTTCCTCTTCGCCGACACTTCTTTGCTTGAACTGGACACTGGGCTATTCTTCTTCATCCAACCCTTGTAGATATTTAAACAAAGGTAGGCATCCATTGCTGCGTACAGGATGTGATCTTCATCTAATGTCTTCGACTCCTGTGCATGATGAAACTCGTGATGAGGTTTCTTCAGTTTAGCGTACGAAGGATCAATCATGGTTGCTGCCAGGGTCAGCATTGAAGGTTGAGAGGAGGACACCAGGGCTTGCCTTCTGGAGATCGAAGGGCTGGCCTACAACGAGACCTATCCGACGCAGGACGTCACTGTCGTTCTTAAAGCCTACAGTAATGAATTTCACTCTTTTGTCCTTGAGGAAGTTCTTAAAATCCTGGCACTCAACGTCGGCATGGCATATGTGGTAGACCAAGCAAACGTTATGTACGCAAACCTAAATCACGGCAGGCTTCTTCCTCTCTTCGTCCTTTAGATCCTTCTCTCGTCCCAGGACTGTGGTGTACTCAACATCTAGCCCAGCGACCCACTCATCCGTTGAACTGTTGAACATGCGTAGGAAGCGAGCAAGCCATGCTTTCACCGTCTCGGATCCACGTGTGTAGATGACGATGAAATGATCGACGGTGATGGCTCTAACCTGGTACTCAGCGACGACCATGGAGATTTGGGAGGCCATGGATTTTGGAGGAGGGTTAGGAGAAGTTGAACTACTGTACCCCGCAAAAAAAAACTGGGAGCGAACTAATGTGAAAGGACGGGACGACTGGGAGCGAACTATTGTAAGGTAGAAGACGGGGACGAGTAGGGCGTGCGAACGGCATGGGGTTGCTGGCTTGCCTGGTGGATAAACGGCTGCAAGCCCCCAAAGAGTTCTCGAGAACTATGCGAGACCCACTAGATGTCATGTCCACTAGACCCATATCGTAGGCCTGACGGTATAGCTTCTGCCTGTTCGCACGCCATGCCGGCGTGTGGATGTAACTTCACTTAATTCCGTCAAACGTCGCGCCTCCCACGACCTTCGCCTCCCTCACGCGGTCACGCCCTTTGAGACTTCGACCGGCTATAAATGAGCAATTTTTTGCCTATTTTTTAGACACGCAATTTTTTTGCCTACTGCGCATGCATGATACTCCCTCTGGTCCTTTTTACTCCGGTCAACCGTTTTCAAAGTGTTTGACCAAATTTATACTTTTTTTGAACACCACCTTATATTAATTAACCAGCCACACCAGTACACTCATTCGATACAATATTCACCACACAGGGCGGTACGTTATTTACAAGAATACCATCTAATCTATTGTCAAAGCTATACTTAGCGATTAACTGTGCCACCTTATTGGCCAAACGGCTAATCTTTGACAATTGAAGATTGTTGATCAACTTCGAGATGCTCAACGCTCTCATCTTCAGGTCACGCATAGCAGACCTGTCAACGCTTTGACAGGCATCAATGAAATCCCACGACCAAATTTATACTAAAAATATCAATATCGACAATACTCCCAAAACACTTAGGCACGGTGCATTAACTAAACACGACATGCAGTGGTTAGTTCATTGCAAGCAATGCTATTAATTAGCAAATACTCCCTCCTTTCCGGTTTATAGGGCTTATCTCAAAATTTTAGTTTTTCCATTTTATAAGGCTCAATTTGGTTGTTCCCCATCACATGTTCAGACTTCAAGGTGCATTAAATCATTGTATGCAAGTACTAAGAGAAAACTGACCAATGCATGCACTTTATGCATGCATGCATTGCAATTAATGCATTCGTAAACATAATTTTTTGAGGAAAACAAAAGCATTAATTGGGTGCTTTTGCAAACTACAAAAAATATTCCACCACTCATCATCTACCTTGGTTGGTGAGATTTTTGAATTGAGCCTTATAAACCGGAAAGGAGGGAGTAAACATTAAGATCTCTCGTTTTCCCCTCCTCCTTGGTCACAGTGCACAATCTAAGATGACTTGCTCACCTAGACGGAGGGAGTACTGATTATAATGAGTACTCCCTCCTTCCATCTATATAGGGCCTAATGCGTTTTTCAAGACCGCCTTTGACTATTGATAAAATTAATACTACATGACATGCATAATGTGAAAATTATATCATTGAAAGCTCCTTTCACATACGAATTTGATGATGTGCTTTGTGTAAGTTGCATGTCATATATTATTTCTCTAACATTTGGTCAAAGTTAGCCTCGAAAAATGCATTAGGCCCTATATAGATGGGAGGAGGGAGTATAAGAACTACTTTTTATAATGAGTGTAAAAATATTGATTTGACATTGTGAATGTTGACACATTGTGGAATAGTTTTTGAAGTCTGCAAAAGTACTCAACTAGTGTTGTCGTTCTCCACAAAAAAATGTGTTTACCAATGCATGCATGAACTCTAGTTACTCTAACCCCCCTCTCTTCTTTAATTCTTTGCCACATCAGCATGTTTGCTATTCACGTGTGCATGATACCAGCTAAGATACCACCATTATGGCCAGCCTTAATCATCGCATGCAATAATTTAGTGCACCTTGAAATATGAACATGTGTGGGGTGTGTTTGTTTTTAATGACTTGAGACTATACCTAGCCCGGCATGCAAGATGACTTATTATGCACCGTTCCCCATACCTGCAGGAAGCCCGTTCGTCTCCAAATTTTTTCCTCTCCATGTGTGGAAACAATATGCCTGCCAAACTCTCCTTCTCCCTTCGGCGGTCCCACCACTCCACCCCGTGTGAAAAAATCTGCATGCATGACTCTCCTCCCCCCATGCTCATCCAATCCGTTGTGACCAGCAATATTTCCACCCCTTCGCTCCCCCGTAATTTACTCCAACAAATATGCCCATGTAGCTGTTACTTAACAGCAGGTGCATTCGGTCACTGACATATGGGCCCAACAGGGGTCTGGCCCACATGTCAGTGATGCAACTGGACCGGCAATTAAGTCAGTGCAGCTCAGTCCATACCTTACGTAGGTGTGCCATTGCTCGCTATAAATACTACGCCTCCCACGACATCGCTATCTACTCCCCCTCACGTTCACGTTCATCTCTATCTCCTCCCCCTCCCTCCCACAACAAATATTTCACGTCCGACGCCCTGACTGCAGTCAGGCCCAAGCGCCTCATCTACGCTTGGCGGTACGTGGACCGGGTGCACGCTTCCAGCAAGGAGGAGTACCTGTGGGCGCCGGATCACCACACCGGTGAGATCGCGCTCGCCCGCCGGCAAGCCGCCAATCAGCACCTCACGAGTTGCGAGGCTGAGTAAGAGGCGTTGTGTCGGCGCGCTCGGAAACGGCCGCGCACTAGGGCACTCGTGGCGCGCCGCAAACGCTCCTGCGAGCGCCGTGGCTTTTAGGAGGAGTATAATTTTTGTTTTGTAAGGCGATCTCATTAGTTTTGGGACGCAAATGATAAATCCCGAATGTTCAGGTATTTTTAGCGTCCTTAATTAAGTATGTAAAAGGGAAAGTTTGGAAACCTTGTGTATTCGTACGCATTTTGCAAGTACGTGCATACAGCACAAACTTTACTATATACTATCGCACTACACGTCTCTCTCGATATATGCTTGCAGACTGTGCTAGTCCCTCCGTCCAGGTCAATAAGTCATCTTAGGTTGTGCACCATGACCAAGAAGGAGGGAAGACTTATACCACCTAGACGGATTGAGTACTACTATTACTTATGTACGTGCAAATGCACGTTTTAACATTACGATGCGGTTTTTGTAAAAGTAGAAAAACAGCACTAGTCAAGCTTGTGAAACGATTCAATGCAAAACAAATGCAAAAATGCTCGTTTGATTGTTTACTTTTAGCTTCCTTCTCTGTGGTTATTTCTCTGTCGTACTTTGTATGGAGTATCTCACTAGTTGGAAAGGCATGCAAATTCCCAAACCGCTTCCTACACCCTGTATCTCACTGGTTGTCGGCGTTGACGTTGTCGCCCATGTCGTCGAGGATGAGGTTGCCGGGGTCGGGGAAGAAGTCGTCGTTCGCAACTAATCATGTGGACTAGCATAGTAGTAGGATACCGAGTAGAAACATGAATTCTACCACGATTTTGAACAGGAAGGATAGAAACACATACGGTGCAACGGGAGCAGCACCGTTGGCGTTGAGGTTGTCGCCCATGTCTAAACACTACGTAGACACGGTCTTTGAGCATGGTTCGTAGTCGTTCCACACTCGGGCATTGAAGTTTGTAACTATTTTAGATTAGAATATACTACTCCTCTGGTGCTAGTAGTAGAGCAGAGTCCTACTCTACTACTCTACTCAAGCAAGTTAGGGCATAGCATTGTAGGGAGTACCAGTACTGTGATCACTCAAGCAAGTTGTCTGGCATCGACATGACCCTACGCTGCTGGTATGTGTTTCGTAAGTCAAGAGGCGTGTTGTAGTCATCATCACCTGTCCACTTCCCACAGCACATATTCGCTTCTCCATCTTTGTCCGCACATAATCTCGTCCAATCTTCCATCCCCTCTAAGGCGCCTCCCCCCCTCGTCCGAAACCCAAGCACTAACAATGGCAGAACCGAGCAGCATCCGCCAAAAGAGTGGCTGGAATTCGCTCCCCACAAAGGTAATCAAGCTCATTGTTTCGCGTGTGGACAATCTCAGTACCGTGCCGCTCGCCGCGTGCTCGTCGGGGCTATACCGTTTACTCAAAGCCCTCAGGCCAGAGCTTTTTAAGCCAGCTCATTGCTTGCTGATGCCGCCTGATCTTCAGAAACGGCATGTCACGCAGCATAACGATCGTAGGGTGGCGAGCATCAACCCCCTTGACTGCGATCCGATCCCCGTCAGCCTCAACTACATTAACGGTATGTACTGGGTCGTCATGAACACGTATTGGATGGTGCTCGTCGACGGTCGCGGCAGCTGGATGCTCGTGGAGGTCTACACCCGGCGATTGATCCCCCTTCCTTCGATTAACACTGCACTGCTTTGGCACCGCGGCCCAGAATACTCGGAATCTTATAGTAGCCAACATGATACCAAGTTTGATTTGCTCAAGGTTGTAATCTGCCAAGTGCCCACAAGATCTGCGAATTATAAAGACTTCAGGCTAATTGCGTTCTTCAACCGCGGTCTCGCCTATCTGACAGGTCACTGCGGTAAGTGGATAAATCTGCACATCCATCGTAGGATCATACATCCTCCATGGTTCTCTGATGCCATTGAACACAAGGGCCTCATTTACGCTGTCGACTCCTTCTATGGCTGGACGTATTGCTGGCCTACTCCAGTCATCGCTACAAACGGCTGTTACAGCAGTATGTTACTTTCCTATGATATCATGATGCCTTGCTTATATTAGTCTCAACATTTGCTAAAAAATATCCATGCTCATAACATGCTGTTCTTAAGATTGACTAAACCAAGAGCCGTTTTTTACTTGACTCCAACTTGATATGATGTTGTAGGCCACCTGGTGTCCCTACCCTTCCTAATCCCAGAACCTTTCAAAGAAAAGCGGCATGGCAGTTGCAGGTGGTTCCTGGCTCGATCAGATGACGGCGAAAGATTGATGATCGTTCGCACGTACCGGACATGTTGTTTCACGGAATACAATCACAGTCACGTTAAGGTCTTTGAGCAGGATCCCAGCTTCTCTGGGCCTTCAG